>NC_137969.1:260448271-260483271 GCF_963924665.1 Micromys minutus
ATGGCTGCTCTCTGCAACAGCCCTATTATATTTTAAACACAAGAAATACTAAATAATCAGCTGTGTTTAAGTGGTTTGATTTTTCCACATATCTATGATTACACATTTTAATTCCTATAGAAATACCTCTCTTATCTAGTGTGGCAAGGATTACCTTTCAAAGTCATACCTATGATACTTGATGAAATTTAAAGAAACATTCTCACGACAAGTTAATTCTGACAATTTACAGCAGGAAACATGGTTTTGACAAAAAAAAAAAAAAAAAAAAAAAAAAAAAAAAAAAAAAAAAAACACCTTGAATTTCAAATGCTTTTGACTATCACGAAACGATAATGTTTTATAAATACAAAGTTGAAATGGTTTTTGTGGGGGGTGGCATTTCTAAATGGTGGCTATGCACAGGAATCACTGGTGAAACACTGTCATGCAAGGTTCTCTAAGAAGGGCTAATTTTTATCAAGACTCTACGCTTGCATGTATCCATAACGTTTGTTCCTTAATTCTAAAGCAGGGCTTCATATAGGGTAGAGAACCATGCATGCATGTACTTACTTACACAGTCATTCATAGGCTCACTCAGTAACATCTACTGTGTGATGTCTAGCATTGGGCACACACTAAGGCAATCCATCACAATCTTACAGTTCCAAGGCAACCAGCTATTTTAAATATGTCTTTTAAATATGTGTTCATTTGGTTACACAAATCTGAGCCTGGCACATGCAAAAATTCATGATTTAAACTTGTAAAGAAAAATAACAGATGTGAAATGTGCAACCATGAAAGGAGAGTTGGTTGTACCCTGTGAGGAAAAAGACTTAGAGAGGCTTCCAATGTTTTAGTTAGAGTAATTTTACTCCAACAATATCTTTGATAAGGAGATAGGTATTCACTGATAAACAATTGATTATGGAATGCTGATAGCATGTCCTCTAAAGAAGATGCTTCCTCAAGTTCATGAATATTATTTGAGTAGGTGAGAACACACACACACACACACACACACACACACACAGAGACACACACGTTTCTCTCCCCAAGAGTTCATATACTGCAATAACAAATAATTTTGGCAAACTAGGAGAACCTTACAATGGTGTAAATTAATTTGGATATGCATTGGTTTTTTTGGTCAATACATGTCTCCATAGTATCACATTAGCCATATTTGCTGTTCCTACAAAAATTTCTACAATATTTTCTATTCTTTGCTTTACAAATCAAGGTTCTGTTAAACTGTTAAACTTCATCTTTCCTGTCTGAGAGGTGCTAGGACAGATGCTATTTCATGTCTAAGAGTTGTTGGGAAAGACCCTTTTTTTGTGGATGTATAATACTTCAATGACTAATAGCCAGAAGCTGGAAAGAACCCAGATGTCCTTCAGTAGATGAATGGATACAAAAATTGTGGTACATTTACACAATGGAGTACTACTCAGCTATCAGAAACAATGACTTAACAAAGTTCTTAAGAAAATGGTTGCATCTAGAGAATCTCATTCTGAGTGAGATAACCCAGTCACAAAAGAACAGACATAGTATGCAGTAACTGATAATGGGATACTAACCCCAGAAAGCTCTGAACACCCCAGAAACAACTCACAGGCTGCGTGAAGTTCAAGAAAAAAAATAATGCTCAATCCTTATACACCAAGAAAACTTTGACTAATTCCGGGTTACATCCTGTTTTACATGTACTTTTTACTCATTATAACTAGTAAGACCTTAATGCACACTATCAAACCTTTGGAAAAAAAAAAAGCCAAGCACTGACAAAAATATATTCGTATACTTTTATGCAAAAATGCTTAAAAATTGTTCATTTATCTTTGTTTTTTAAAATAAAGTTGTTCAAAAAATAATACTTCAATGAATTATGAATTGTTTCTGTCTGAATTTTAAAACAAAATATAATTCTAAAAGAGTTTTGGAGACATACACACATAAAATTAATAGTAATAGAATCTCAAGGAGATCAGCTTAGCCAAAATAAGTTTTTGTTGAGTCCACTATTATTTTTCCACTGCCAGGTTACACAGAACCATAGTAGGCTAACACAGTCACATATCCGCACATGGCAAAATACATGCTGCTTGCTTTTTTGTTGGAGACAAAGTCTCACTTCTAGCTTACTTTCCATAAGTCTGACACAAAGGTTTTAAAAATGCTAGGTGTGGTGATATGTGATCATAATTCTAGGACTGGGGGAGGCTGAGGCTGCAGGATCAAGATTCCAGTGCTAATTGGGCTTATGAAACAAACACAATTGAATAGAAGCCAATTTACACATTTCAGGTTAATAAAATGGATACACTGTAGTAATTAAAAGAACTAATTGCATAAACTCCCTTTTCATCAGATGACTCTTAAGAACAATCTATGGATAGGAATGAATTGAAAGTAAGTTTTGCTTTGCTGGATACAAAATTCCATGGATCTAACATTTTAAAAAAATGTATATGAATGCTTGCCTGCATGTATGTAAGTGTATGCAATGTTCATATAGGCTAAAAGAGGGTAATTATAGATCTTTTGGAACTGTAGTTAGACATAGTTCTAAGCTACTTTGTGGCTGCTGTGAACTGAACTTCCATTCTTTGAAGAACAGCAAGTACTCTTAACCACTGAACTATCTCTCCAGCCCTGTAATCTAACAATACTTTTGTGATAGTAAGAGATTTAATTTGCTGCTCCAGTTTGATTCTTGGGATCATTTGCCTAGAAATATTTTTCCAGCCTTTTACTTTGTGGTAATGTTTGTCTTTGTCACTGAGGCCATTTGCTGTAAGCAGCAATATGCTGAGTCCTTTTTATGTATCTGGCGGGCTGGTCTATGTCTTTTGATTGGAGAATTGAGTCCATTAATGCTGAGAGATATTAAGGACCAATAATTGCTGACTCATGTTATTTTTGTTGTTAGAGGTGGAATTATGGTTCTCTTCTTTTAGGTTTGTTGTGAAAAGATTAGTTTCTTGCTTTTTCTTGGGTGTAGTTTCCCTCCTTGTGTGAATCAAGGACCTCCACATAAAGTGGTGAATCTAATAGAAGAGAAAGTGGGAAAGTACCTCAAACACACTGACACAGAAAAAAAAATTTCTGAACAGAACACCAATGGCTTATGCTATAAGATCAATAATTGACAAGTGGGACCTCAAAAAATTGAAGCTTCTGTAAGGTGAAGGACACTCTCAATAGGACAAAACAACAACCAACATATTAGGCAAAGTTCTTTACCAATCCTGAATCCAACAGAGGACTAATATCTAATATATACAAGAACTCAAGAAGTTAGACTCCAGAGAATCAAATAACCCTATTAAAAATGGGGTGTAGAGCTAAACAGCTAAACTGAGGAATCTCAACTGGTTGAGAAGCACTTTAAAAATGTTCAACATCCTTAGTCATCAGGAAAATGCAAATCAAAATAACCCTGAGATTCCACCTCACACCAATCAGTATGGCTAAGACCAAAATCTCAGGTAACAGCAGATGCTGGTGAGAATGTAGAGAAAGAGGAACACTCCTCCATTGTTGGGGGGATTGCAAGCTGGCACAACCACTGTGAAAATCAGTCTGGCAGTTCCTCAGAAAATTGGACATAGTACTTCCTGAAGACCTAGCTATAGCACTCCTAAGCATATACACAAACATGCTCCAACATGTAATAAAGGCATCTGCTCCACTATGTTCATAGCAGCCATATTTTTAATAGTCAGAAGCTGAAAACAGCCCATGAGTCCTTCAACAGAGGAATGGATACAGAAAATGTGGTACATTTATATTATGAAGTACTACTCAGCTATTAAAAATAATGACTTCATGAAATTCTTAGGCAGATGGATATAACTTGAAAATATCATCCTTAGTGAGGTAACTGAGTCACAAAGAACACACATGGTATGTATTCACTGACAAGCGGCTATTAGCCAAAAAGAAGCTTGGAATACCCACAATACAACTCACAGACCATATGAAACCCGAGAAGAAAGATCACACCAAAGTTTGGATGCTACTGTCCTACTCAGTAGGGGGGACAGAATAATCTCTGGGAAGAAAAGGGAGAGAGGGATCTGGGAGGGAGAGAGAAAGGGGATGGAAAAGGGGGGGCAGTTCAGATATGGGTAGAGATGGGGGAATAGTACAGAGGGTCAGGAATTTGAAAGTAGGGGTGCAGCAGTGGAATAGGGGTAACTGGAGCTAGCCCAGATACCAGGGACCCAAGAGATTTCTAGGACCCATCAGGGAGGACATTAGCCAAAATACCCAACAAAGGGGTGATAGAAGCTTTAGAGACCCTATCCAGTGGATAGACATGCCCCCCAGTTGAGGGATGGGACCACCCACCTACCTCAAATATATTTATCCAGAATTCCTCCTGTCAAAAGGAAATGCATGGACAAAGAGTGGAACAGAAACTAAAGAAAAGGCCATCCAGAGGATCCATTCCATCTGCTGACATCAAACCCAGACATTATTGCTGATGCTTAAAGTGCTTACTGACAGGAGAACGTTCTAGCTGTTTCCTGAGAGGGTCTGTCAGAGCCAGACCAATATAGATTCAGATGTACACAGCCAAACATTGGAATGAGTGTGGGGACCTCAGTGAAGAAGTTAGGGCAAGGACTATA
Source organism: Micromys minutus (assembly GCF_963924665.1). Lineage (NCBI taxonomy): Eukaryota > Metazoa > Chordata > Mammalia > Rodentia > Muridae > Micromys > Micromys minutus. The sequence continues at coordinate 260,452,903 of NC_137969.1, forward strand.
GGAGCTAAGTTTACAACCTTATAGGAAGAACAATATCAATCAATCAGGTTCCCCCAGAGTTCCCAAGGACTAAACCATCAACCAAAGGGAACACGGGGGTATCCATCGCTCCAGCTGGATATGTAGCAGAGGACTGACTTATTTTGCATCACTGGGAAGAGGGCCCCTTGGTCCTGTGGAGGCTTGGTGAGCCAGGATAGGGGAACTGAGGCAAGAGTGGGTGAGTAGGTAGAGAAATACCCTTACAGAGGTAATGGAGGGAGGAGGGAAGAGGGGAATGGGGTTTGTGAAAGGGAAACTGGGAAAGGGGATAACATTTGAAATGTAAATAAATAAAATAACCAATAAAAATGAAAAGGTCTAATTTAAGATATTTGTGTTCATTTTAATTCTCTGTAGTTTTCAGACATTAAAAATTCCTCTGCAGAAACAAATGTAGCAAGACTTAATTTATTTAAAGAAGAATACATTTAAACAATTTCTTCATTTTCTGTGCTATGTCTGCTTCCTCCCTCTTTGAACCCGAGTTGTAAACAGGTGCTGCCCAAAGACAGTTAGTTAATAAGGCTGCCTGAGGGGTTCACAGCTCTGTGGCTCAGACAACATTAATCCTAAATGTCAAGCAAGCAGGCAGGCAGAAAATCTGGAGAAGCCAGGCATTATAACTGGCCAATAAGTCCATGGAAGGATAAAGCATAGCTTTTGACACCTGTTTAATAGAAAAAAAAAAATCAAAGGACAAAAGATAAACAGGCTGTACAGCTGGAAGCAGCTGAGGCATGGAGTAGCACCTGGGATTTCATCCTGCTGCCTCTGTTTATTAGCTGTGTGGACTGTGGTTAATTCTCCAACATTTCTGTTCCTGAATACACAATGGGACTCCTAATTGCTGCCCGATGGAGCAGGTGTGTGGATTAAGTGAAATGGTGTATGGAGAGCGAAAAGAGAAGTCAGCATTAGCAAGTTTTAATAAAGCCTTTTAATGCAGACATGATCCAGTTTGGGAGACCAGATGTTCCCTTAAAACTTTTTGCACCTATTCTTTACAGGACAGATGACAACTTAAATAACCATCCAAGAAAACATCTGGGAAAGCAAAACTTTGGCTTGTTTTTAATGATACTTGACTGGAGCACTACATTGATCATGGAGCACTACACTGATTGATCATAAATACTTTTACAAAACCCTCTTAGTAATCTCTATAGCCCAATGAGTCCATTTACCCATGCAGGTTGTTCTTTAAATAACAGCACAGTGTTTTCGTTTTGCTTTTGCCAAATTTCTGATATAGGAAGCAATCCAAAGTTGTAACTCACTGAACACTCAATCTGGAAAAAAACTTGGATGGCTGGATCAATCTTACTTCACCTGTCTGTGGGACAAGTGAGGCACAAAGAACAGACACATCTCTTTGAGCATCAGACATTATCGCTAGTTTGTGGTCCATCCAGTGCTAATTCAGCTCTAAATTCCTAGTCTTACATTCTTTCTGTTACTCGTTGAAACGTGGGGTAGTGCTGCTTTGTACTTTGTCACAAAAATGGTGGTAAAAATTGACTTGTAGAAAAGTTTATAGGCTGTACATACATACATACCTTGTAGGCTTCTACTACTAAATTATTAAGATTTGCAGCTTTGGATTCTATTTCACCAGCAATGGCACCAGGCAAAAGGGGCAGAAGGTCCTGTAAAACACATGAGTCATGGGTGCATAATATGATGGTAAAATGCAAACAATGAGCAATCAAGACATTAAACATTTTATATTCATCGGAAAGGCAAGCCATTATATGAATGAAAAAAAATGACAAAAACCACAAGCAAGCTAAGAGAAGAAGAATCAGTGTGTGTGGTCTTGTGTGTAAATGAGTATGGTATGTCCTGAATTACATGACCTCAAATCTAATTAAATTTAGTCCAGCATTTTCTAAACTATTTTTAACATGAAAAGTGTTCTGAGAGCAAATATGTTGATGAAGTTCTATGTTCTTTTTCTCCATTTAGAGATCCAAAATCAGCACTTGCAAATTATTCAGAATGTGACTACAATGTTCAAATGCTTTAATATTATTTAAGCAGCATTCCCAGTCTTTTAGCTTCTAAACTCTGTCCCCATGTGACATATGTAAATGCTTAATATAAATCTTGTTCTGTGAAATGACATGTTGCAACATGCTGGACCAGATGGAAGGTCATAGTTAAGATGTGAGCTTCACAGAGTTGATGAGATTCTAGGTATCTCTTAAGAGAACGTGAGAATGAGCGATGGTTTCAAGGTCTACCCCAAAGGAAGTCTGTCTTATTAGAGTGAAGAGTGATAGGAACAGGATTGCAACGGGAAAGCAGAGTGTGAAAGCATCAAGGTTAATGCTTTAATTCATTTGTTAGATTTAGTGATTTTAAAATCCATGTGTCAAACTCTGACTGAACACTTGAGATGTTAAATTAATAGGCCACACAGTTTCAGTCTTTAAGGAGCAATTTCACAAAGCACAATATACACTATTCAGTGGAGATTTGCCCAGGTACTATGAGGAGAGACCCCAGCAAGCATTTCAGTTTGGGGAACATTGTCATGGACTGTTCCCCTGAAAAAATTACTTAAATGCTTTGTCTAAATGATGAGCAAGAGATAAGTTGGTAATGAGGAAGAATGTCTTCTGAATTGGGGTGGGTACAGACAAAGAACTAGGGCACCCAGAATAGGTACAGCCTGATGGGTGTGTATGTGCATAGAACAATTAGACATACAGCTAAAAGGAAAAGTGCAAGGCAGAAAACAGTCAGGAATGAGGACAGAGTGATAAACAGAGGCCCTATGATCTCCTATGCCATATAAGAAACTTAGATGTTGAAAAACATAACATTTTGCTTTAGGGAGTATTATGAATATCTTTGTGACTTCAGTGGATTTTCTCAGTAGCCAGATAGAGAGTTAACCTGGAGATAGCACAGATAAACCAGATAAACATGGTTTATTAAAAAAAAAATCCCTCTTAGAGTAGGTGACTTGGAACTCTAAGCAGAATCCAGGCTTGGAGAGCCCAGTGATTCTTCCTTTGTACACAAGTCAGTTAATAACAAACATGGTTCTGTATTTTATCAGTCAATGCCAGATGTACAAAAGGAGGGAGAAACCCTGGTGCCAATAACACATGAAGAAACAATAAGCAGAGGAAAGACAAGAGGCAAATGACACAGAAAGCTGCATAGAATGTGAGGGTCAGCTCTTAATATAGAGGTTAAGAGCCCAGAATTTGAGTTATTAGAAAACCAGGCAAGCTTTTAACCTCTCTAAATGTTTGTTCATCTTAAAAGACACATGTTCACAATGCTTCCTTTGTTATGTGTAGCTGAAAGTACTAGAAGAATGGATGTTTTTAAGCTCAGTATTTGAAAATAGGTACTCACCAAATAGCAGCTGTTTGTGCCATTTTTCTAGTGGCTTCACCATTCAGTTTGGGCTAGAACTAACTCATGTGAATATTAATTCCCTATAATGTTAAAAAATGACTGATTCCATGGTGTCTGCATACATTTTAGGGATCATGGACTTAAAGTTTTCATCATAGATTTCAAATGGAAGTAGTGATACACTTCAAGTGACATTTTCAGTTGATAGCAACTTTATTAGGTATAAAGTAAACTAGAGAAGGAAACATCAGCTTTGTAGAAGGTGGAAATGGGTTCCAGCACTTGCTGGAGTCAAAAGAAAATGTGGCTGTTCAAAGGGCTGAATAAATGAATGAATGAATGAATGAATGAAGGTAAAGCAGATAGGCTACTTTGAGAAATTCATAATAGAAAGTAGAAGGAAGAAGTAGAATTGTAAAGGAGACAAAGGCTGAGTGATGAGATGACAACTAAGGTATCATGACCTCATGGAAATAAGCAAGGGAAGAGGCACTCAAAGACGGAGAGGAAAGAAATGCCACAGGCACAGCACACTTCTCTGTTGGGAGCTTCATAGCATCTCCAGATTGCTACTGCTGCACAATGTCTGCTTTGCTTGTAAGCCTCACACACATCAAAGGCTTCTGAGAAGCTAAGAAACTATTTTTCATGTGTAAGTCATTGATTGGCTCAGTTACTTTCATGGCTTCTGTTGGTGCTTTGCTTCATAGTCTTGACCAAAGCTACATATGTTGGTGCCATTGAATAAAATCAATGCATCTACAATACAATCCCTAAACCCAAGGCTCAGGGAAAATCATGGAAGAAGGGACAGAATTATGTTGAGAGAATCTCTTGTGTACCATACGGTTTTATGTATTACTTGTCAATTAAAAAAAAAAAAAAAAAAAAAACCTATGGCCTATAGGAAAGAGTAGAATATAAGGTGGGACATCTGAAAGGTGGAAAGGATTCTGGGATAGAGACAGGCAGGAGCTGGCCTAAAAAAATGGAGGAGATCAGAAGCATGGGAGCTGAGCAGCTACAGAGCAGCCACATGGCAGAAATTAGATTAGAACAAATGAGATATTAAGTTATGAGCTAGTTGAGAAACAGCCAAAGATTATTACCTAGGTATTTGTAAAATTATTTGAGTTTCAGAATCATTATTCTGGGATCCTGGGGTCAGGAGGAAAAACTGGGTATTTACAGAAATATTGTAAGAAAGAAGAACCAGATAGTGTAGTGCAGATAGTGTCTTTTAGACATGGAAGTAAAGCTATACCCATGAAATCTCAACAATATGGCTGACTAAACATGGCCTGTGTAATGATGACATCAATCGACATACCATCAAGGTTAGAAGCATTATGATAGAGCCCCACTGTTAGGGGAAAAGCTATAGGCAATCAAAGGCTACAAGAGAGAGATTCACTTTTCTCTAAGGATGAGTCTCTGACAGGTCTTAGTAAATTAACCAATCTCAAGTCAGACCTGAACACATGTACATAAAAGCAACACTTAAAAAGCAGGACATATAATGTGTATATATGCATATATGTGCATATAATTAACAATAATAAGGAAGAGGTTATTGATTTGTGAGGGGATGTTGGAGTTGGAGGCATATGAGAGCTGAAGAGAGGAAGAGAGTAGAAATAATGTAAATACAGTGCTTACGTTTGAAATTCTCAAAAAATTAAATAAATTAAAAGCAAAAAAGACAGCTGCTGTTCTCCAGTCTTAGCTTATTCTAAGGACATGGCCATGATCCATGATACTAGCACGAAAGGGACAGAGCTGGAGTATGACAAACTTCCATCTGATGAAAGTCTTCCATTATTGTTGTATTCAGTACCAGCTTAGGTGTTGAGCTGTTCCCGTGCATACTGAGTGTAGTTCTCATACAGCTTTCGATGCCCAGATGTCATAGTTTTAGGTGTCCTGGATAGAAAATGCACCTAAATGCTAACATAAGATACTATAAAGTTCACCTTAACTGAGGCATCATTAAATTTACATGGTGGGTCCCAATTCCAGCATCTAGATTTCCACTTCTAAAAACTGCTCTCACTTCAACCAACCCAAGCATTTCAACATTGATGTTGCAGATGAGAACATACCTTGTACCAATGAAACTGCTTTCCTTGAACTGCAAAAATGGCATGTATGTTGTTGTCTATTAACTTTTCAGAAAGTTGGCCTAATGATGGATGCTCCTGCAATGCACAATGAAGAAGAGAGGGTGGTCAAGCTCCGCAGCTCAGTCTCATCCATTTCCTGACTTAGTATGGGAAAAAAAATCCATGTGATTTAGAATAACAATGCATTTACTTGTTTATGACAGTCAAGGAACATTTAAACTCTTCAAATGCAACACCAATATCAATGAAGTCAGGATGTCTTGCAAGCAGAATTCCATAGAGTCTACAACTTAGAAAAGTAAGGGGGGGGGGGGCAAATTCACACAGTAAAGGGAGGATCAAAGCCCTGTTAACATTTGACTGAAACTGACATAACTGGAAGATAGTGTAATACTCAACAGTAGAAACAGGTCATTCACAGTGCATTCTGAAGTGAAACTGCAAGATCTGAGGTATAATTATATACATATACACACACAAACATATATATGTATACACACATACATATATATATTTACACTCACCCATCTCACCCATTGTGTAAGCATACATACATCTATGAACACATTTGTGTGTGTGTGTGTGTGTGTGTGTGTGTGTGTGTGTGTGTGTGTTTGTGCACTCATGCATCTGATTTGACTTCTGACATAGCATATATAAACTCTCTTTACAAGTAGAAATCATGTGCTTTTTATTTGGATAACAGAAACTTTTGGTTCTATCCTTCTGAAATATGTGCAGAGATCTACAGTCACTGGTTAATTGGAAAGATGACAATATTACATTAAACTAGAAAGATGTATTTATTGAGTAGGTGCTCTAAAAGCACTCAGGATTTCTATTTTAACATCTGTGGAGTGTATGTCAATGACATATTTATTATTATACTTGTCTGCAGGTGTATGTATACTATGAGCTTACTTTACCTTGGTAAATGAAGCATGAAAAGCTTTATTTGTTTTGTTTGTTTATTTGTTTATTTGTAGCTTTTCTTGTTTGCTAGTTTTATTTTGTTTGTGTACATGTTGTTGTTGTGGTGGTGGTTATTAGAAAGCTAGGGATGAGTTAGAAAAGGAAATACATTCTAGTTCAAGGAGAAGAATGCAGCTGATGGTAAAGTTCTTGCCTAGCATGCAAATGATCCTGGCTTCAATTCTTAGCAATGCCCTTCTATTTCATCCTCCTGATTGACAACTCCAAAAGTTGCTATTTACTGTTACTTAGTTAGTCACAGGATTAGTATTGTTTCTTTTCAAATGATCTCCTAAGAATTAATTTTTCTTACACAATAGGTTCATAATTAGACATCCCCCAGAGAGATGCCAGACTCCACTTTCTGTGGCCGCTAGATATTCATTGGTGCCTACTTGTAGGAGCCAAGGGTTATGTAACTGAGCCTATATAGCTTCAAGCAGGTCAAGGTCATGTTTTCTATAGTTTCTGCCCCAGGTTATACTTCCCAATGCTAATTTCTGTAATCTAGAAACTATGAGAACTTAGTACTAAAAGTAAATTAATTAGTCTTATGTATAGCCAATATTCTGTGGCCCACATTTTAAATTTATACATATGGGCAAAGATACAACCTTGCTTTTAAAAATACTACTAGGGCAGCAGGTATGTTTGATGTTAGAACATTTGCTTAGCATACATAAGACCCTAGGCTCAACCTGAAGGAGACATCAGACCAAATGCTCTGTATTTGTTTTCATTAGTTGCATTTAAATGTGATACAAAACCAATTCATGAAGTGGCCCAAAAAGTGTTAGCACATGGGGCTTGCATAAGAAAAATTTTGCCTAAAGCAGTTCTGAGGAATGTAACTTTACAGTAATAGAAAAAAAAAAATACCCTCTAAATATAAATTCTTCCAGCCAAATTCCTATTCCTGTTCCTAATAAAGTATATGACCTTAAAATAGATTTGTAACAGTTTGCATAATGCCAGTTAAGCCACAGGGAATAAGTAAAAAGCAAGACAATTCTAGATACATTGGGGCTATTACTTTAATAGTAATAGTTACTTTTAAAATATTTTTGCTTTGATAAAAAATAATCACAGCTTGCCAAGCACCTACTCTTCTTACTTTTAAAAACATTTTACATAAAACAAGAAAAAAAAAAAACTCATGTGCTTATACTTACACAAAGTCAATATTTAAAGAAAACTTGAAGATGTGAGCAGCTTTTGCAGCCTTTTACATTCCTTTCCTCTTTCACAAACAGGAAGTAATGCTAACCAAAGTCACAAAATTTCAGTGTAGAATATTCATTCTAATTGGTTAGAAGCTCATTGAAAAGGTTCACCAGACATTTTTTTTTCACCTCTAAAGAGAAATCTATTTTGAAAGAAAAATTCCCAAGTACCTCAAGGCAGTTATTTTAGATTATAAATGACTAACACATGTTTAAATAAACCACTGTTGACAAGTGGCTACGAATTAATGGCCATTTCTGAAGCCTCCTCACCTCTCCTCCATGAAGCACATTATTTTTTAAGCATTTCACCATAATACATACATACATATATATATATATATATATATATATATATATATATATATATATATATATATATATATATATATATATCTTTACTTATTTCTGCTAGTAGAAAAACACACTCCCTCTCAGCTGCCCAGTCCTTGTGATGTCATGACTCCTCAAATCTAGCACATATCCCCACCTCACCCCCACCTAACCCATTACATATTGCTTATCTAAACTTAGAAAATAATTAATGGAGATAAAGTGCATTTCAGAGGCAAAGGGAGAAGAGATAGAACATGCCAGAAGTACTGCTAAGTCATTAAGCTTGTAGGAAGGGACTTATAAATGTCAGGAGGGAAAAGAGGTCAATGGAGAACACATTCCATTAAATAGATTACTGTGCTGGAAGTAAATTTGAATTATAATAATGTGCATAGCAAAGGGGACAAAGAAAGTGCTAAAGATTTTCTTCATTCTAAGTAAGATTGATGTAAGAAGTAAGGTGAGTTAAGAGTTTGTAGTACTGAAAACCATAAGATATTGAAAACTTCGCTGTTTAGTTAGTTTATGTTTTAGAGCAAGGCAGGCAGACTGGAAACACTGTGATAGTGAAGACATCTGGAGCATATGTTGTTCATTTACCTCTGTCTCAACAGCCTGGACTTTTCAGCACATGGCAGATCCTGGTTAACAGCAAAAGTGGGGCTGTCAATATTTGTGTGTGAATATTGTCTTTGTTTTGAGAGTGTGTCTGTAGAGTGTGTCCTGTGCAATAGAGAATATGAACCATAATGTCTGACTACCCACTAAAGGGTATAACTTCCTCTGTGCTATGATAAGTAAAATTTCTTTAGCATGAAAATGCCCTCTTAAAAGTTAAACCTCTCAAAGAAAATTAAGAACAGGTGATCTGGACAGAGCAATGATGGGCTACATCTCCAAGCTTTGCAGCTGCTAGTTCTGCCCTTAATTTGAATCTTAAATGTCTCTTAACAGTCCACATGCAAGACATTGTGAAGCTAGTGGATAACAGTGGGAATTTTGACTGGTTGGGTTTATTAGAATTATTGAGTCCACTGGGGCATGCCCTATTGGGTCTCTTTTTGCTTCCTGGCAGCAAGGTAAGCAGTTTTGACATCATAGTCATGTGATGGGGACAAACTTTCATTGACCACAATTTCCCAAACCAAGGATCAAAATAAAAGCTTTCTTTACAAGATGATCTTCTCAGGTATTATAGGGAAGGAATGGTGACCAGGAAAAAGGGTTAAGCTATCTAAGGCCCTGTCTCCTTGTGAGTAAGATACAGAAATATTAATTTACACTTCTCAGAATTACGGTGGGGCTATTGAATAAAAAGGCTTTGCTCCAGGATTCTATAATTACTAAACCCATACCATCACTGAGAAGTGGTCTAGGTCTTGATGTCTCACTGGCTGGCATTTACTGCAGGCCCTTCCATGGAGTGAGGTGGGATTGTTTTCAGAACTGACTGTTACCTTAATTACTCAAGAGAAGTAAAACAGCATCTGTACCTGGCTTTTAAAAGGACACACACAAAATGATTACTTACTAAAAAGTTTTAAATAAAAGAACGCTACCAGTAAGCACTGTAGGCATGGAATTCCATGTGTGTTGGCACATCTGTCTCACTCACTAACCCTGTGCCCCTGGCTGCTGGGGTGTTTGAATATGTCTCTTAGGCCCCATGTGGTGTCAACTGTAATCATGAAATTCTACTTAGTACAGAAAGGCAAGGACTATCACTCTGTAAGCTTTTCAAAAAGAATGAAAATGGATGTTTTGTGCTTAAATGTTTTAACCCAAACATTTAATTTTAGCAAGGTGGTTTATCCCATAACTTGTAAATGAAATTTAAACATTCTTGAGCTAAGTTTTTAGACATTAGTTGAATCCCTTTCCACAGGTTCTACAGAAGCAAAGCCAGGTTCCTGTGGTCCTGGAGTAGGCGATTTCTGCATGTAACGTTTGCTTTCGATTAAGAGTAAGTTCAGTTAGGTATTGTTTGCAGAGAACATTTCCTGGCTACTTTTCTGAGAACATGTAAAGTATTCAAATTGGGTTTCATAAAACAACTGCAAAAAATATTCTTGGCATGTTTTCAGTTTTAAAGCACATAGTACAATTATCTCCTAATAAGTGCTTTGTTGGTTCTAAAACACCACTAGATAAAAACAATATTTGTTTAAAACTACATACTGACTTCAAGCTGTCTAGAAATATTGATTGCTAAAAAATGTCTTTTTATTAATACATCTAAGACACGTACTGAGAAGTGAAAGTATATTTAACACTTTTGATGTTGAGGAGCCCAATTCTTAACTGACAGCAGCAAAAATAATTAACTAATTTTTTTTTACTAAACAAATTTTTTAATTAAAAGATCACAAGCCTTTTTGCTTAAATAGAATTGTCTGATGTCATATTAGTTATAAATACCTTTGTGACCTTGAATGTTAAGGAAAATCCATTTTTAGTAAAAGAAAAAAGAGCACTGAAATAAATGTCATAAAAGTTTAACTCACGTAGTAGCTAAGCTATGAATTAAAATAATCAAGTATGTTCTCAACTTTGCTCTCTTCATTGTCAGTAAGTAATAGTAATAATGATAACTACTGTTTATAGTTGTTGTAATGATAAATTCTATGCCATATGCAAAGGTACTTTTCGCCAATGTATAGTTATTATGATTAGCATAGGTTACATTGGTCTTCCTGAAATGCTTATAACTCAAAAGTATAACTTTAGTCTCTTTGATTCAGACACACAAGAGGCATTTAATCCATATTTCCCTTGATATAAGAAGGTTCACAATCTTTGTGTCAAGTAGTCTAGTATAATTACTGGCATTGGTTTTTTGGAGATAAGGCTAAGATGCAGGGTGTTTGACTTCTTCCTTAACTGATACAAAATTTTGAATTCTGTCATAGGACTTCATAGGAAGAACGGGTAGACATATGCCTACAGATGGGAGCAAGGTAGCCTAAGACACACAAGGCTTCAGAGTCATTTATTATACATTTTACACATGGACATAAAATCAAGCAGTTTTTCCAATATACCAGCTCCTTTCGTTTTTGTTCTTTTTGCTTTATGTCAGTGTGGCTAGCACTGAGAATTCTCAACAGGATTCTTTAAAATACAGAATTAAAATCATTCCTCTAAATAAATGGAATGGTTAGCCAGGAACACAACACGGACATGATGCATTGTTTATTTCCCCCATATCACAATAACTCAAATGGTATCTACAAATCCTGTAAAAGTTGTGACATCTTCACAAGGTTATATAACATTACCTAGGCCTAATATAATGACAACACCTTATTTTTGCCCAAATTTCCTTTCTGGATGAGCCACAACATTCATTTAAGTATACGGATGAAGAGATGATGTCAGTAACTTGGCAAAACTTCAGTAGAAAAATAGGACTTGGGTGCCATGTCATTGTCTTGTCTCCTTTCAAAAGCTTTCCTCTCAGAACAAAGTAGCTCCTCCTCTTTCCTCTTCCATTACTAATGAACACATTGGATCTCTAACCTAGATTAAATGAAGCCAACTAGAAAGAAAGCCAATTAAAAAATGAATAACAGAAGAGAAATACAGCTGCAGAGGAGACAATTAGCAAATTCAAAGATACCCCCAGAGTTATTCTGAAGCCTGGACTTTAAATATGCTAAAGATTGAATTTATTATATTTTATTATTTTATTGTTTGAAACAGAATCTACTGTGTCCAGGTTGGTCTTGAACTTGCTATACATCTGAAGATGATATTTAATTTCTGATTTTCTTGTCTTTACCTCATGAATGCTGGAATTGGAGGCATGAACTCCTGTGCCTAGTTTATGTAGTACTAGGCAATGGAGTTTGTGAACTGAGAAATTTGTCAGCTTTCTTCAAACATTTGCAAGTAAATAGCTATCAATATCATACACAGATGATACCTTGTTGCCCTTTTTATTTTTGTATCTGCAACTAGCTAATACTAGGGAAAATGTAGTGATAAAATGCTGCATTTAAACACAGGATTCAAATCTTATGCTAACCTTTGAGAAGTAATTCAGATAAGCTGCATCCCTCAACAGCCGTAAAAAAAAAAGGAAGAATGGATGAGCCCTGTGAGAGCACAAAGCCTGCCTCGTTTATTATTATATTCTGAAAATTCCTTAGACCATTTACATTTATCTTGTCACTTTTTATTCTATTTATAGATACTAACCTCATGGAAATAGTTTATTTCCACAAAGCAAAGCCATGACTTTCTTTTTTTTCAAACCATTGAATCACATGAAAATAAGCCCTTGTATCACTTTATTTGAAAAAAAAAAAAAAAAGAAACAAAACAAAAACCTCTACAGTTCTTAGTAGTTTGTTAGAATCAGATACTAGACAGTATCAATGACTTTTAGATGTCAACTTTCTCGACCAGTAATTGTAGATTATTCTGCTCCATAGGTTCCTGGTTTTGCATATTGCTTTTAAGTAATTTCCTGAAACAAGAGCAGCTGAATTGACAATTTTAACTTTCTTTTAGCCTAAGGAATCATCATAGCTAGAAAAGGCTGTTGTTACATTACCATGGTTGTCGATTTGATGTAGACATTGTTTTTCAGATGGCAGTTTCCATCATTTGGCACCACTATGCCTGCCAATTTGCTGTCAAGAGCAAGATGTGATGTCTGGTCTGTCATCACCAGGAGTAATCTTTTAGCTTCTTTTCGCCATCCAATATGACTCTTAAAATAAACATGTAATTAGACCTTGTACAATGACATGGATCTCACTGTGGTCTTTGCCTCAAGTAAACGGTATGTTTGAGTTGACAAACATTGTCAGGCTTGAATGATGTACTGTCTCTAAAATAGCATGCCTAAGTATTTGTTTACCCTTAAGTGCCTCACTATCATTTGGCCACTCTAGTTTCTGATGATAGAGGACCATGGAGGAAGAATAAGCTGAATGACATGACAGGAGTGAGACTCAAGACTCCTCCTGACTCTATCTTGAGGTGTGTAGAAGCAAAGAGCATTCTCTTTGTTAAATCTTTTCTTTATATCCGTTTCCCAACTTGACCCTGTTATCCCAACATATGGCAAAATGGATCTCAATGGTGATGAGAAATGAGATTAAGAAAAAAATTCTCCATGTTGTTTCCACTCTACAAATCAATTAGAACATAAAACTCTTTTGCACCCTTAGCTACATCTGAACACTCGGGCACCTAGCATGCAAAACAGCTTACCTCACAGACGGCAGCCTGAAGCATGGCATCAAAACCTCCTTCAGGAGTGTCTATGTTTCCAGAGATCTTTTGTCTGTGGACTGCTTTTTCAAACTCAGTGATGTTTTCTGTCAGAGACAGCACATGAATGTATCCATGGGGAGGCATACAATCTAAATTGTAGTCACTGTGTGAGAAAAGGAAGTTCAAAATCTAGTTTTCTGTTCTTCCTTAAAATTTTCAAAGTGCTATTAACAGTCAAATTAGGTAGTTGCTGTAAGAAAGAAGTGGGTTTTTGGAGGGGTGGGGAAAATTTATAACAAAAACGGTGTAAGACTGGAGAACTTAATGTTGGTAAATAATGTCTGTGAGCAGAATACAGAACTATAAGGTTTGATGTTCATAACTGAAGATTCTATGTGTTTCACAAATACAGGGCAATAAAACAATTTAGTATGCTAATGATGGCTGAATTTTTATGGGGAACATAAGACTTTGTACTAATTTCCTATCATCGTTGGTATTGGAGATGACGAAAAACACATCCAGGAAGATAAATAGCATATTGCATTTTTATTTCTAAAAAGATATCACACTAATTTTGAAAATGAACTTGCTGTGGAATTAATAGTGGGCAGTAAAACTTATAAGAATGATTTTGTTAGCACTCTTGGATCTCAGAAAAAGATTCATTCCTAAGGTGGGCTCTCCTTCAAGGAGATTTTGTTCAGGTTTGGCACAATATTACCCAAGCCCTGGAAAGGCAGAAGGATCAGGATGGTGAGTTCTGGGTCAGTCTAAGCTACAAAGTAACACCAGATCACAGAGAATTTTAAGAATGAATGAATAAAGAAATAAACAAATAGGAGAAGGCTTCTCAAAGTCCTATAAAAGATAAGTCAATACCATTCTGTACAATTGATAACTATTTCTTCAAGTTTGAATGTGTAGAGTGAAATGATTTGAGCAGTTTATAAACATAGAAAATGCCTTTAAGAAAAATGATTTATGGGACAAGAAGTTTACAGAGTCATTTCTCTGAAAATGTAGCAAGCTATACTATGTAGAAACTTGCATGCTCGGAGTTAATTTTCTTTGCTTGTGAAGACAAGTACTATTTATAATCAAATTTGTATTTTTTGATCTTTGAGACAGTTGGCTACATCATTAACATAAGTATACAATATCAAATTATAGTAAGATATCAATGTAATATTGATATGCTAAATATTATAAAATATGTCAAACCTAAACTCAACAATTTAGAAACAACCACAAGGAGGAATATACAATATCCAGAGGTATTTATATGCATGTCAACCTCATTGGTGTAAATTCATACAGAATTACTAATAAAAAGTAAGGTTTTTCTTGTATGACAAAAGTGAATAAACAATATTTGAGGAAATATAATTTAAATGTTCCCAGAGAAGAACAAAGATCCTCCTCAGATATTCTTAACTTTTATTTAATAAGGCAATATTTTGAAACATGGCAAGTCTTCATAAGAACAAACAACATATGAAAGATTCTTTTACTATTATCCTCATGAAACATTAGCTACCTGCACTGATTGTGGATCCTTTCCGGGTGGATACTAATGTATGGCGAGACAGTTTTATCCACATATGAGCCAAAACCAAGACGGAAGTCACGAGAAAAAGGGGCCATTTTTTTAGATAAGTCGTTTCCAACGGAATTCAATTTTTCTATATTATTGTGCATTGATGCTGACACATCAACCAGATAATAAAGATCCACAGGATATTTCTTCAGAGGACGGATTTTTAATATAAAATTAGCTTCAGCTCCTAATTAAAGAAAGAAAAATATTATGTAGTCTTCATTTACACATCTTAGATATCAGTAAATCAGTGACATTTTCATTTGCATTTGGTGTGTGTGCATGTGTGTAAGCACACTTGTCACAGCATACATATATGCTGAGGTCAGACAACTTGAAGGACTCAGAATGAGTTCTATGCTTCTGCCCTGTGGATTCCAGAGATTGAACTGAGGTGGTCAGGTGTGACAAGCACCTGTATCCACTGAGCCATCTTGGAGGCTTACAGAGATACTTTATCATGCAGCACAATTATCATAAATCTACACACTATCAAGATATATTTCTTATTGTGTGACTGCCACTGTGTATCATTATGTGCATGACTCAATACTGGATAGAGGCAACTTAAGTGAAAACAGATTGTTTGCGCTCACAGATTAAAGGATACAGCCAGTTATCTTGATGGGGATTGCTTGGTAGTTGGAGCAGCAGGAGCTTGTTGAGCTACTTTTTCTTATCTTTGTAGATAAGGAATCAGAGAGTTACAGAAGGTAGTGGAGTTGGGTATGGCTCCTGAAAGCCTCTCACAATGACCCACTATATTCTTTCAAAACAGTGTCAGAAGCTGGGGATACAATTTTCTAACAAAGAGCCAAGAGGGATGTTTCAGATCTAAGATACAACAACACATTTCTGACAACTACATAGACATAAACACACAAAAAATTGACCAGCTTAATACATATGTGGGAGGAATTATTTACATAAGCACAAACTTTCTATTGCCATCAGAGCTAGGAAAACACAATGCAAAATAATAAGCAGCATTCTGTCTGAAAAAGGTTTAGGTGGCTGTGCTCAGGGAATGATCTGAAGCAATTCAGGGAGATGCCTTAAGAAAAGTGACCTTTAATGTATGTAGGTGTTAATTCATCCGTCTGCAGGAAGGTACCTTGTCAATGAGATGTGAACCCTCTGGTACTTGACAGTACATGAAACTTTGAAATAATGAGTGATACATTATGAATCAGCTGATGAACTTCTTCCTGTAGATTACTGGGTAAGTCAGTGGGTTAGAGTAGGGAACTCAGTAAAAGTGTGGGCTAATTACCTCAGAGAAAGGCAGTTTGTGCAGCAGCTGCAAAGGTTTCCTTGGGGGCCTAAGCTATTGAAGGCACTCTAGGCAATGCCAGCCACACAGGAGTCCTGTGCTGACAAGATTTGTTCACAGGCTATCGAGCAAAATCGCCTTTAACTGGCTCAGCAAAGAAGAGGTGATGAGAAAGCCTTGGAGACTGCTGTGACAGAATCCTGGATTATCTAGATGCTGGCCTAAGCATAGATAACCAAATAAGTCCCAAACATGGGCTAAGACCTCAGTAAGGCAAGTTGTCATTTAAAAGTAAAACTTTCTATATTTGGGTCTCTTAGTCATTGCCCGGGGGAACAATCTTTGCTATATTTACATTTCCAGACCCCTGAAATGCAAGTGAAGTTTTGCCAGTTCAGAGTAGATAGCCCTACACAGGCTGACCCCAAATCCCACTTTGCTTGTTAAGATGGATCAAATTCATATTATCATCCTTTCCTTTCCTGTGAACTCCAGGCATCACTCATAGTGTGCTCTCATGTTGTCTTTGGATTATGCAATTATGTCCAAGAAAAAATGGCTATGGGTTTTGTAATATAAAGTAATGTGTATAGAAAGGTTACTTAAGACCCGTGGGTGTCACCATTACAGGTTTGTTAATGCAAGTAGCAATGTCTTAATGTCAGAGGAACTGTGGAGATAATCTATACAGAGATAGATGTACTATATTCATATACTCTACAAACTGGTATATATTAGGTGATCAAACCATTCTCCAATTTAATGTCGCACAAGTTACTCTGAAGTCCATTATTCACACTCAACCCAAACTATGTCCTTTGTCCTATTATATGTGATTTTATAATGAGATTACATGGAAACTTTTGGTTATCTATATTAGAAAATTCCAAAATGTCCTATTTAATTAAAATTTTTTCTTTGTCTAATTTGGTATGCTAGGGCTTGTCTTGTTTTCCAGGATTGCTACCAAAGAAACTATGAGAGTAGCAGTAGAACTGTGCTGGTGGACAATGGAAGTCTGGACTAAAGTAGCAACACCTCAGGCTCATCAAACACTTTTTGTTGCTATGCAGTGGCTTAAAACAAAGAGACTAACATTGATGGGGAAAGAACAGAAGTGAGAGTTCATCACTCTTGATCTTTCCTTTTACAAGAATTGCCTCTTGGGCCAAAGACATAGCTCAGTGGTTAAGAGCATTAGCTGTCCTTCTGTAGGACTCATATTTGATTTACAGAACTCACATGGTGCTCACAACTATCTGTAATTTCAACCCCAAAGGATCCAAATCCTTCTCTGATTCCTGAGAGCATTGTGCACAAGTGGTACACAAACATATGTGTAGGCAAAACACATATAAATCTACAAGTAACTAAAAGAATAACCTATTATTCATTCCTCATTAGTGGTGATATATAATTTGCAAGGCAATTTTATCTAAAGAATTATATGACTTCTTTATAACTATGGTGGTTAGAATGAAATTGGGCCCCATGGTCTTAAATATTTGAATACTTGATACATTTTAACTGAAACTCTTTGGAACTGATTTAAAAATGTGGCCTTGTTGAAGGAGATATGTCACTAAAAATGAACTTTGAGGTTTCAAAAGACTCTCGCCATTCTCAGTATATTTCTCACTACCTTCTACATGTGGATCAAGATGGGAGCTCTAGGCTGTACTTGTTACCATTACTTTCCTGCATCATCAAGGAATCTAACCCTCTGGAAGCATAATTCCAATCAACATTTCCTTTAAAGTTGCCTTAGTCATGATGTCTTATCACATCAACAGAAAAGTAACTAAGACAATTAATTACCTATGTTCAGTCATTCCTATTAATCCTTTAAAACAAACTGGACTTTTCCAACCATTATATATTGTCAAACAGTTATATTCAATCACATTTGATTTCTAAGGAGACACTGACCTAAACTTTACTTTCCAAATAGTCACAGAGGTAAGATGTGATAGGTAACTATTTAGATTGAGGTTAATTAGAGTGTTTTAGTCAGTGTATCCTTAATTCATGTGTAGTTGGTCATAGTCACCCATGTTATTTGTTCTCACTGTAGTGAATAAAGGACTATACTGATTATGTTGTTGGTATCCTTTTATTTTTCTTACCAACCTCACAAAGAGGAAATTTTGAACAATGAAAAGTGAGTTTCTGTTTTAATGCTTTAGTTTTTGTTCAAGTCCTTTGCTGCCATAGGGCACATGCTTCCTTTTCATCAGCTTCTCTGCATGTAATACAATTCATGTGTATGTGTTGGTATGTGTGTGTGTGTGTGTGTGTGTGTGTGTGTTGGTGTGTTTGTGTGTGTGTGTGTGTTGGTGTGTGTGTGTATTGTGATTTAAATCTCATTTTTTAACTAACTTTAGATCCAATTGCCCACATTAAACCGTCAAACCACTAAACATAGTTGATAGTCAAGGCCAACCATGTGGAAAATGGTTATAATTGGCTATAATCTGGGACTGACCATAACATTTCCTCCTTGGTATTTTTTTTGCCTTTATGAATTTCTTTCCTTCTTTCTCATTTTGTCTCCTCTTTTTACCAGCTTTTCTTTTTATTGTGTTTCAGACAGGACCTCATTATATAGCTCAAACTGGCCTAAAACTCAACTCCTCCTGACTCTCTTCCCTGTCTTAGCTTTTGACTACATTTTCCCTTCTTACTTCACTGTCCTCTGGCCTTGAGCTTTTCACAGCCACTATACCATGAATTCTGTTTTGTTTGTTGGTTGGTTAGTTTTGTTTTTTGTTTTTTTAATATGTCCCTGCCTGCTTAAGGTGCTCAAGTAGCTAATTATAGCAGATCAAAGCACCTTCATCTTTGTCTTAAGTCTAACAAAAAACAACAACAAAAAAAAAAAAAAAAAAAAAAAAAAAAAAAAAAAAAAAAAAACCAAAAAACTGCTTGTGAGTCCCCAGAAATACTTTGCAAACATGCTTCCATGCCCATTTTATGTTCGTTTTGGCTGTGGTAAGCTAACCCTCCCTTTTCTTCATGTAATTACTGCTTTAAGACACTTCAGTAAGTTACTTCTTCTTGGACCAGGTTGAGCTTCCTTCCCTTGTTTCCCTGGCAACTGGATCATACTCTCATTTTAATGTTTTCCATATAATTATGAAGTCCTAGACATAGCATCTTTATCATCTTGGTCTTTCAATTTTTAAAAGATACTATAAGATAGCTTTACACAGTATTATTATCTCTGTATTCGGGACATAGTAAAAACATGTATATTACTGATTTTTGCCAGTATTTTTACTAGATTCTGAGTAAACTTAAGGATAAGGATCGCTTTTCATCTCTGAATTCTTTAATCTGCCTGTAATCTGACAAGACACAAAACAATATAGATCCAAAGGGGAAAAGCTGTAATTATTGATATATATAAAGTACATAAATACATAAGCAGAAACATGCAATTTGTACATACTACATTGCACATATTTTCTGAAGAACAGGTCATTTGAAGGATACAGTCACATTTCTTAGAGATAAATAATACATAAACCAGGATAACCTGCTGGAAATTGGCACTTAATTATAAAAACAGAGTGATTGGCATATTAGTATGGGCAAGCAAATCATACCATCACACCAGAAACCCAAAGATAAAAATACCTAGAAATAGTAAGCTTATGAAAAAATCTTCAAGCATCCTAGTACTGGCATGGGGAGGGCAAAACCAGATAGCTCGTGGACTATTACACTGAGAATGCTAAAGACTGGGCCAGCGAAATGGCTTAATCTGTAAAGGTGCCTGCTGCTAATGACACAAGTTTTATCCCTGGGCACTCACATTATGGAAAGAAAGAACTGACTCCCACAAATTGTCTCTTTAGCTCCCCTTATGAGCTATAGCATGTATGCCTGCACACATGCATGCAGACACACACACGAACACACATACACACATGCACGTTCATGCACACATTAAATAAATGCAATACAATTTTCAACTAAAAATTGAAGACATTAAATAAAAATGGAAGCTTGGCTCACATAAATCTAAGTGACTAATTTTTTTCTTATGAATTTTACAGAAATAAATATGAATTTTAAATCTAAACAAATTTTCTCACCTTAACACAATGTTACAATTTGAAACTTGAATGTTTACAAGGGCTCAGAATGTTAAATGCCTGATTCACCCTCCAATGCTGTTAAAGGTGACAGAATATTTAGAAGTAAAGCCTAGCTGAATGAAGTTAGTCACTGGAGACAAGCTTATGGAAGTATGTTTGGACCCCTGTCTCTCTTTGCCCCTCTCATCTCCCTGCCATAATAAAAAGTCTCAAAGGCCCCAAAACAGTGAAGCCAAATGATCATGAGTGGAAATGTTGATATCATAAGACAAAACAAATTTGCAAGTTATTAATCTGAAATATTTTGTCACAGTGACATCAAGCTAGCAAATTTACTTTTAGCAACATATTCTAAGGAAATAAGGTGGTTTGTTAGAGAAACTAACTGTATTTGAACTTGATTGAGATAATCTCACTCTTACTGAATATCTTTAATGTAACAGTGTTTATAGGGCCTTGTATGTGACTCAGTAACTTCTTGTTCAAGAATTTGTATTCTTTTGTCAGGACATAGTAGTTCTTAGCAAATATAGTCTGATTTGATTTGCTACAGTGAGAGTAGACTGACTCACAACAACTAAGTATCTTGTAGATCCACTGCAAATCTGAGTAAAAGTTTGCATGACATATTAATAACGTATTACTTGAAATTCTGAATGAACACAAAGCACTTCTTACCATGTAACTGATTAGACCTGAAGTACTTGTAGACTTCCTCATTTAATTAGAAATTAAATTAAAATTTATTTTTTCTTAATTATATTTACTAACAATTTATTATTTTTATTGAGCTTATATATCTATTTTACATTTTAATTTAATGCTATATTTATTATTTTAATATAAATTATTTAATTTTACTTTATGATTGCTTGTTTTGCTGTCCTTTTGTTTAGATGCTCAGTTCATTTTTATTCATTTCTTTTTCAAAATGAAAGCAAACATCTTCACTTTTTAGAACAATTTAAGTTATATCTTATCTATTTGAATGTATTTTGTCACTATTACTCTTAGCTTATGATTAGAACTTTGATTTTATCTTTTGAGTGAATTTTAATGCACTGTGCTTAAAGATGGATTATAAAATAATTTTTAGTTTCTGTAACAGAGTTCTCTGTGATTAATTTCTTAATATATTTTATGGATTTTATCAGTTTACATATCAGTGTTTGTTATAAGCTGAATAGTATTTGGAGAGATGCCTTGGGAAGTTATTAGGTTCAGATGAGATCATGAGGGTGGTACTTTATAATGGGATTAATCATCTTCTGAGATACTGGAGAGCTTCTTTCTACATTACCCACTTTCCTGTGACTTTCCCTGTCAACTCTTCCATGTGAAGAGTCATTAGGAACTCCTGTAAACATGTAGATGAATCCCCAGTGGGCACTCAATCTGCCTACACCTTGTTCTTGAACTTCCCTAGCGTTGAACATTTTAGCCTTTCTGGAACTATGGGAAAAGGTGATTCTATCATTTGTGTCACCAAATGTAAGGCATTATGTGTTGGCAGCTAAACATACTAAAGCATCAAACTTTTAAGATCAGCTATTTTGTTATGTAATTTCCCCCTTACTTCCTCTGAAGATATTGGAGGGAATGATTTAAGCTCTTCTCTAATGAACAACTTGTTAAGTCACATGAAGACAGGTGGCACAGGGATCTGTGGGACTTGAAGAAAGGCTTAGGGTAAAGACCATGATAACATCATGTCTTCAAATGTAAGTGTGCTCAGGAAATAGTAACCATGAACACACTTCAACTAGAAAGCCAAGTTATAATGGAGCATCATGTGTGTTATCATTCATGGTTAACACGAAAAGAACAAACAAGCAACCAAGCAAACAAACAAAAAAAATCCACCACATGAAGACTTCACAGGCAAAGGTGGAAAATGCTGTAGGGATATGGAGACTGGTAAGAAACTGGGACTTTTAGAGGTAATCTAGGAGAGATTAGAAAACCTGAGATCATGAGCCTTTTGTAAAAACAGGTAGAGAGAAAAGTTTTTAGAGATGGCTGGACAATTATAATTTCAGAAGGCTGTATGTGCAGGCAAAATATGTGTAATTACTGTAATGTTAAGGGCAGATTGATTGGGTAAATGTTGTGTGATTTGGGGGATTTTTGGTTGTTGTTGTTTATTTTTCTGTCAATAGTAAGTAGGAGGAAGAACCATAACCTTAACCAATTGAGTTAGAATTTCCGTATTGGTTATGCAACTTTTTCTTACTGGTGCTCAAATGCTTCCATATTGAGTTGTTTCATTATTTTATATGGTGAGGAACCCAACCCAGTTTTAACTGGAAGCTAGGAACATGTTCGGGGAAAGAAATAGAGTTTAGCTGGCAACTAAAGAGTCTAAAAGAAATAGTTCAATATCTAGAGTAGATGAGAAGTATTGCAAGAATTATTATCACTGCTTTATTAAAACCAAAAACTTTTTATTAAATTTAATTAAATTTATTTAAAAATAGGACCACTCACAGTGAGCTAACAAAGAGTTGAGAACAACTTAATATAACTTTAAACCATTCTTCTAGCTCTGTGATTTATATCTGTGTTCTTTGACATCTTGTATACAGTTCATATATTGGACCGAATTCATGTATCTGGGGCAATGGACGTTTTCCAGATCTACAACATATGTCAGTCTGAGGGGCATACTGTGAATGAAGGGGAGATATCAGAGAAATGCCTGAGCAAAAGTACATACTAATCTCAAACACCATCACAGACCTGTCTAAGGTAATTGTGATAATAATAAATGATAATTTTGTTTAAAACTTCATAGAGATGACTCTAAGTACTTAGCTTAATTTGTCTTCCCCACCAACTAATGTATCAATGCATCATATAAGTATTTAATGGAGAATTTACTCTATTCTAGCACTCTGAGGAATGGAGGTGTACAAAAAAAAAGAGTATGTTGTTCCCTTTCTGGTCTTAGCAGGTATGACAAGCTTGAAACTACCAGGCTTGACAATGGCCATGCATTTATCAAACATACATGGCTAAAGTAGAGATTCAACTCCTGTAACTTATTCTCACACCTCTAGGTGCACTGTGGCATGTGTGTACCTCTTGCCCCTACCAACTAAATAACTAACTGTAAGAAAGAGCTCCCTTTCTCCAGAGCTTCATTGTATCCAGAGCACAACTACATTACAGTGAGACTGGACTGTAAGATCAGAACACAGAGTTACAATAGGTAGTGATAAGGTTTGCAGTGTGTCCATGGCCAAACAGTTTAGCTAGAAACATGATATAGACTAAAACCATGCTTCCTCGATCTGACCTCAGTAGATTTCGACCAAACTGCTGTTGGTTGCATCATATTAACTGTGAGCAAATTACTAGGAGCTGTCATTCCAATTTGGGATCATCACAGATTTCTTTTGAAAATTGCCAAACCTGGATGCAGTTGGATTGAGACATCTCCCGGTGTCACTTGGGTATTGATTTCATTCTCACTTGATGTTACTACATGCACAGACAGGTATTCTATCGAATCAACTGGACAGCCTTTGCTTATCAAATTGGAAACTGTGTCACAACGTTCACTTTTTGATCCACCTGAAACAAATTCCTGTTTAAAAAAAAGAAAATTACTGATGTTTTTAGCAAATCACCTTTGTGACAACTTAATAAACCGTACAATGTAAATATTACAAAGGAGACATTTTTCCCATGTAGAACAAATTAGGCCATCACATAAATTAGCTGTATGCTTCTAATAAAACTATGGGCAACTTTGTCAGAAATAAAAGTTTCACTTCTACAGTTCATTTAAAAATAAGAAAACAAGTTAATAAAGAGGAGAGTTTAATCAAGCATTCTAATTGTTGTTGACTGAGCACTGTAATATTACACCAGCTTCATTCTTTTTAAACATCTGACTTTGGGAATACAGACTTAAGAAATGAATTAGTCAAAGTAGACAATTTATTGTTTCCACATGTGTGCCTTATGCTTCAAGGAACCCAGCTGGCATGTCTACTGTATACTGTTGTACTTGGGAAATGAGAGCAACTCCTTCAACATCACATGACTAACTGTGCTGACAACTCATCTAAGAAGGAATTGGAATAATTCTAGCTTCTTAGACTGTCAATTTCTGTAGCTTCTTATATACAAAGCAGCCTTAAATAAATAAACCAAGGAAGATACTTATAAAGATACAGTAATAGATGATTCCACTTCAGGCTTTCTTGATTCTGCATCTAAAGCTAAACTTTTCATGATCATTCAGTGTAAAATGGTGGCTATATTAGGATTAATGGAATATGATTAAAAGTTAATTTGTTCTGGTTGAGATTTTCACATGACCATTCAGGTTTTGTACCAAAAAGTCTGGAAATATTCTACTATGGATAATATTGATCTAAATTATTTATTTGAGATAATTACATGTGAGCTGAATATTTATTTATCCAGTAATCTTCCTATCAGAGCAATTTTGGCCTAGCCTTTAATCATTTCACCTTTCAGTTATATGATTCAGGAAATTTGATCTCTGGTTAATTAATCAGTCAGCAAAAGATGGTTGAGTAGACACTACAAGATAATGATTTTTCCAAGTTTTAAGGATACAAAACAAGTCTTCACTACTGAAGTCAACAGATCAGGAATGAATTCAGTCACTAAGCAGAAACATATAATGATTATATTTTATATGAATATAAAAAATAAAGCTTAGGGGTAAGAGAATGTCATAGGGTTCATGGAGAAAGGAGAGTATAAACTTTAAATGATAGAAAGGTGATGTGATTAATGATGAAGAGTGATATCCCCAGCACCAGGGAATGACTAAATAGTATCACGGAAGGCAATATAAAACATTAAAAAAAAAACTGTTCTTTTTGCAATTTAGAGTATGGCTTAGTAAATTAAAGTAAATGAAACAAATGCAACCATTTGTTTTCATAGTTTGTGTGTCAAAATGCCCCCTTTTAGAAGATGGTAGAAGAATGTGCTGCAGAGACTATGTATAGCTAGTGGTTTACTGTTTGATTATTGTAATATTAACTGATAATTAATGTATGGTTTCACTGGTGATCCAAACACAGTGAAAAGGGAAAAGGTAATCTATCCTTCTTTCTAATTACACTTCCAAGTGTTTTCAAAGTGTTATTGTAGAGGCAGACACATTTAAATTTGACTTACAGTTAACCTTCAGCTAGATTTTAATCAGAAGTTTAAAATAGTTGTAGTCTTCTATCTAAATGTATCATATCAACTGGTAACACAACTACTAGCCATATACAGTTTATAAACTGCTTTGAGTTCCTCAGAGAGGTAGGCAGTAACTGGTACATCATGTGTTACAGTTCCTCTAGTATGCTTCAGGTCAAGTGGAGGACTCTGTTTCTCTAGGCGCCCATAAACAAGTTTTAGTACTTGCTGCATTCCCAACTCACATGTCACATCACATCACTACAATAATTTTCCAGATGTAAAGTCCCCAAGATCTCATACCATACAAAGGAAATAAGATATAAACAGCTCTAGTCTTTCTTTTTATCCTGCTAGAATGTCTGAACTCTGGTGTACAGATTAGAGAAAATGAAGAGGTGGCTAATTTCCTGTAACTATACATCAAGCTATATGCCATGTGACCTTTAAATGTCAAATAGTTTTGCTAAAATAGCAAAATCTTCTCAATTGTTTTGCAATGTCTGAATCAGAATGGTGGTTTTAGCCCACTGTAAGCACTAAGTCAGAAAAGCATTGCCAACCGACCAATTATGTTTGAAAAGGAAAGAAAAGGCTCTTGCCTTTGCGGCTTACTTTCCATTTGAAAGAAAAGCAATTTGAAACCACACCCTTTTAATTTCTTGGCAGTTTATGCCATTTTAATTTCTTCTAACTCTTATGTTTTTTCTTCAAGAAAAATACTGGGGAACTCAGACTCCAAGTCTCTGTAGCTTAGGATCTGATGAGAATGAGAGGCCCAGGCTGAAGTCCCTGCAGCTTTTCACCAGTTGCCTCTTCTGTGTATTAGCATAATATTATGGTATATAAACAAAATTTATTTACCCTCTACTGAGCATTTTGGGCTTCCAAAGCCACCAATCTGCTTGGAAATGAAAGACTCTTATCACCTCCCTTTAGACAGCAAATGCCCTTCATATCCTATTCTGTGATGGTCTTCCTTTCAAGTCAGGCACATTCTCTCATTATGACAGTATCAGCCAAAATGGGAAGAGAACTGCTCAAAACAATGTGTCTCCTCTTACGGATGTTAATGAGAAACACAAATGTTAACTATATTATGTTAACAAGGTACTTTCTATCCCGAACGTTTTCTAATGGCTTCCTGGAGAATGAAAGGAAGGGAAAAATAGAGATTATGGTTAAAAAATGTCATATGAGGAATACAAGCAAATTGAGTATATAATGTCTACATTCATAGTGACTTTTTGAGACAGAATTTTTATTAATTTTTAACAATTTCACACATATACATATTCCCCCAGTTATCTTCCTCCAACAATCTCCAACATATCTCCCTATAAATCTTCTTTCCACATTCAAGTCTATTTGTTTTGTTTTGTATCCCAGGGCTGTTTTTGTGTTCATGAGTTTGGAATTATCTACTTCAGCCTGGTGGGCTCACCCTTCAGTACACAACTAAAGACAGTGACTACATCTCTCCAAGACCTTTCAGTTGCTAATTTTTTTTTGTCAGGGAGAGGAGAACCTATTCATAAGCAGTTCACAAGACCAGTCTTATGAATGTCCAGTGCTGGTAGCTGCAGCTGCTTAGCATTTGCAGTGCTGAATAGTTCTTAGTAGACAAAATTTCTCATCCTCCCCTCTTACTGTCCAGCACCTACATTTTTTCCCATCACCCTGCTTGGGCATTTCATGAGCCTTATTATACTGTGTGGTATTTTGAATAGGAACTTTTCATCCATTATCATCATGATCAGGGATAACCTTCTCTTTCTTTTCCTTTCATCTTTTCTGGCTGAGAAACCTGGGCCACCAGTGGTATCTGTGTCTACATGATGGGTGATTTTACTTTTTGACAGAATTAGACTACTTGTGCATGCAGGTATGTGGGGAGGCCAGGAGTTGACATTTACATGTCTTCTGCCATTATTTCTCCACCTTAGGCATTTAAAAATATGGTCTTTCACTGAATCTAGAGTTTGCAATTTCAACTAGACTGTCTTTCCAGCAAGGACCAGGAATATGTGTGCACCCCCCAGTGCTGGGGTTACAGATGTGTGCCACTACATCTGGATTTCATGTGGGTGATGGGGTTCCTAACTCAGATCCTTCTCCTTATAAGCAAGCACTATCCCAACACTGAGCCATCTCTCCAGCTCCTGGGTGAATTATTGGCACAGTCAGCTCAGCTCCCTAAACATAAGTAAAGTATATAGAGTCACAAGTCCTATATGTCAAGCAATGTTCTATGTCCTATGCCATATATTACTTCATTGCATATTGGTTAAAGTATGGGGTAGGCACAATCAGTATTTACATTTTTGAGATAGAGAAAAATGTGATTTAAAGGAATGAAGTAATGTAATTTACATAGTTATTTACATAGTTTACAGTTAGAAACCACTAGAACTAGGTTTTAAATTGAACTTGGTGTCTTTTTAAGAGTCTGATCTTTCTAAACATGAATTACATTACATTGTATTATATAGACAAGAATAACCTTGCAAATGTTCAATGTTTTCATCAAGGTCCCTGTTTGCAGGTCCAACAGTTGACACAGGTTCCCTCTGTTCCTCAGCACACCCCCTGCACTGGCCTTCTTCCTTCTGAATTCCCTTCCCTTGGCACACCTCCAAGTTTCTGCTTCTGTGGGCAGACAGATGGGTATTTTCAGAGCTGCCATTTTTCTCCCCTTTTGTACCAGTCCCAGCTGTGAGGAGGAGTGGTCTCTCTGGGACCCAATGTCACACTTGGCTGACAACTATGCTTTGAAGCATATTTCTGAAAGCTCGCCCCAACAACTCCCACTAAAGCACTCTGCAGCTGAAGTTGGATTGGCACAAAGAGCAAGACTCTCCTTAAAGTGACGAGTGGAGTATTGGCTTAGGGTCAGGAAAACCAGGCCACATCCCTGACACAGAGACCTCTATGAGGCAACTCTATGTTCAAGGCTATAGAGATGATCGAGGAAAAATCAGGATGCTCAGAGAATGGCTGACTAATCTTTAGATCATAGAACTGATGATCTTGGACTAAGAAACTCTGGAATCTTTCTTTTTCATGACATTATCTGGCTTGATGGGTGGTGACAAAGTACTTCCTTGTTAGTTAATGACGTCTGCGTTTTCTTATGATGGAGCCCAGAAAAAACAGGAAATCATGAGACTGCCAGCAGAAAAGGTAGCCTTTAGGTATGGTTACTGTATGTGAGTACCTTACTCTGTAGTCCCTGACTGGTTCACAGGTGAGAGTGATATTCATCATCCCTGCTATTTCTCAGCAGTCTATGTCTTTCTGCTGCATTCATGAGGACAGAGAGTGGGAAGGAAGGAAGACGAGGTGATGGGAGTTTAGTTGTTGAGATAAATTAGAGGCAGTAAAATTAGAGATTCATATCAATGTCAGGAAGAAGTCTCTGAAAGCCCATTGGTTGCATAAGTAACTACAAAACTACCCAAACAACCTCAAAAGAAACTCCAAAGTAGCAGATAGGTACCTCTGATTTAAGATTTCAAAAACCTCATAGAACAACTTTAAAGCAAGAAAAATTATAATTTTTCTTGACATTATAATTTTTAATAAGAATTTTGTTGGAATTTATTTTTCCACACAGAATGTACCACACAGAATGTTAAACATTAACTTTTTACAATAACAGTGATTTATTCTCCACTCTATAGGATTTAAATGTACACAATACTTCATGAACAGGTTTAAGTATAAAAATAAAGGCGCCACATCTTCCATAAGAAACAATAAATTGCTATACAATGGAAATCACTGAACTCCTAATATTTTATATAAAGATAATCAAAACTGGCTGATGATAATCCTGCTTTTCTTTTAGAAGCAACTTAGGTATAAAACTTTGTGCTATAAGAATTTTATATCAAATTCTACTGAACTATCAACATCATTATACGTTTGCCAAGTTTTCCATAGTACAGATGGAAAGCACAAGTGGTTTACACTCGTCAAAACTACCACACTTTCCTAACAAAAATATTACAATTGATTTCATATTCAACCAGATAAGCTGAGTTCTTATAGAAAAACACATGAAGTTTTCCTAATGCTCAGCAATATCTTTCTTGTTCCTGATGCATTCTTAAAGTAGAGAATATTGGGGCAATGAAATCAGGCTAGAAAAGAAGGATAGAAAAACTCAAAGGTAGCAGCAAGAACAAACAAACAAACAAAGACACACCTCTTGAACACACCATCCGCATTCCGGACCCAGCTGGAGGCACCTGGCACAGGAGGCCACATTTGCAGAGCCACATCTATTGTGTTCTGAAATTCAAGTTAAGATGAACCATTAGGCTTTTTTTTTTTTTTTTTTAAAGATGGAGAGTGAACACAATTCAAATTGCAATAGAAAAGTTAAATATGGTCACCTTTTGTTAGTAATAGAATGTATCAAATAATGTATAGTTTCTTTGGTAAGCATGAATTTGCTCACTGCCATTAACAGGTATATGGATAGCTACCATTTAATTTTCCAAGACTGAGAGAAAGGAGGAAGATGCAAATGTGACCTTTGCTGTATCTGGAGATTTAGTTTTACTGCAGGTTGTGCTGCGCTGCAAGGAGACCCATTTAAGTTTCAGTTCATTGAAGTCATAGTTCATAATCTCTGAATGACACAAGTGCTTTTCCTTTGGACAGTTTTCATGTAAAAAGTGAGTATAACAACAGTTGAAGCCACACTAAGTCACAGTGAGGAAAATTTCTGAGAAGTAATCTTGATGGATATTTAAAGTAGTTCCAGTAGAAGTAGATTGTGTTAATATTATTTTGTGTAATACAGATCTAGATGCTGTGATGTGATTCAGTATTTTAGACACAGAGTAGTTCAATTGAGGAAGCCCTTTTAGTTAATTCAATGTGTTTTTTCAGACTGGATCACATTAACATC
>NC_137969.1:261088271-261308271 GCF_963924665.1 Micromys minutus
TACCTAAACCACACAAAGACCCTACAATGAAAGAGGACTTCAGACCAATCTCACTTATGATGATTGATGCAAAAATACTCAACAAAATCCTTGCAAACCGAATCCAAGAACACATCAAAACCATCATTCAACATGACCAAGTAGGCTTCATCCCTGGAATGCAGGGATGGTTTAACATAAGGAAATCCATCAACGTAATCCACCATATAAACAAATTCAAAGACCAAAATCTCATGGTCATCTCACTAGACGCTGAGAAAGCATTTGACAAAATCCAACACCCCTTCATGTTAAAAGTCCTGAAAAAAACAGGAATCCAAGGCCCATAT
Source organism: Micromys minutus (assembly GCF_963924665.1). Taxonomy (NCBI): domain Eukaryota; kingdom Metazoa; phylum Chordata; class Mammalia; order Rodentia; family Muridae; genus Micromys; species Micromys minutus. The sequence goes on from NC_137969.1 coordinate 261,088,601, forward strand.
TTAACATAATAAAAGCAATATACAGCAAACCAACCGCCAACATCAAACTTAATAGCGAGAAACTTGAAGCAATCCCACAAATATCAGGGACTCGACAAGGCTGCCCACTCTCCCCCTACCTCTTCAACATAGTACTGGAAGCCCTGGCTGGAGCAATTAGAAAGCAAAAGGAGATCAAGGGGATACAAATCGGAAAGGAAGAGATAAAGACATCACTCTTTGCCGATGACATGATAGTGTACTTGAGTGACCCCCAAAAATTCCACCAGAGAACTCCTACAGCTGATAAACAAGTTCAGCAAAGTGGCTGGATACAAAATTAACTCAGACAAATCAGTAGCCTTCCTGTACTCAAAGGACAAACATGTGGAGAAAAAAATTAGGGAAAAGGTACCCTTCACAATAGTCACAAAAACTATGAAATACCTTGGTGTGACTCTAACTAAGCAAGTAAAGGACCTGTATGACAAGAACTTCAATCCTCTAAAGAAAGAAATTGAGGAGGATCTCAGAAAATAGAAAGTTCTCCCATGCTCATGGATTGGAAAAATCAACATCTTAAAAATGGCGATCCTACCAAAAGCAATCTACAGATTCAATGCAATCCCCATCAAAATTCCAACCCAGTTCTTCAGGAAATTGAAAATATCAATGTGCAATTTCATATGGAATAACAAAAGACCTAGAATAGCGAAATCCATCCTCAACAACAAAAAAAATCTGCGGGAATCACTATCCCTGACGTCAAGCTATATTACAAGGCAATTGTGCTGAAAATTGCATGGTACTGGTACAGAAATAGGCGTGTTTATCAATGGAATAGAATAGAAGATCCATAAATGAGCCCTCATGTATATGGTCACCTGATTTTTGACAAAGGAGTAATAAACATTCAATGGAAAAAGGACAGTCTATTCAACAAATGGTTCTGGTCCAACTGGCACTCAGCATGCAAAAGAATGAAAATAGACCCATTTTTATCTCCTTGTACAAAGCTCAAGTGTAAGTGGATCAAAGATCTCCACATTAAACCAGATACACTGAAACTATTAGATGAAAAAGTAGGGAAAACCTTAGAACACATAGGTACAGGACAAAATTTCCTGAACAAAACACCAATGGCTCAAGCTCTAAGGTCAAAGATTAACAAATGGGACTTAATGAGATTGCAAAGTTTCTGTAAGGCTAAAGACATCGTCAAGAAAACAAAACGTCAACCAACAGAATGGGAAAAGATTTTTACCAACTCCACATCAGATAGAGGCCTAATATCCAAGGTGTACAAAGAACTTAAAAAGCTAGACACCAGAGAATCAAATAACCCTATTAAAAAATGGGGTACAGTGCTAAACAAAACGTTTTTAGTTGAGGAACACCGAATGGACAAGAAACACCTGAGGAAGTGCTCGACATCCTTAGCCATCAGGGAAATGCAAATCAAAACAACCCTGAGATACCACCTCACACCAGTCAGATTGGCCGAGATCCAAAACTCAGATGACAGCAGATGCTGGCGAGGCTGTGGAAAAAGAGGAACACTTCTCCACTGTTGGTGGGGTTGCAAGCTAATATAACCACTCTGGAAATCTGTCTGGTGATACCTCAGAAAATTGCATATAGTACTACCTGAAGACCCAGCTATTCCACTTCTGGGCATATACCCCAGACACACTTTAATACATAACAAAGATATATGCACCACAATGTTCATAGGGGCTCTATTTATAATCGCCAGAAGCTGGAAGGAACCCAGATGTCCTTCAGAAGATGAATGGATACAACAATTGTGGTACATATACACAATGGAATAATACTCAGCTACCAGAAACAATGACTTAACCAAATTCTTAAGAAAATGGCTGCATCTAGAGAATATCATCCTGAGTGAGATAACCCAGTCACAAAAGAACAGACATAATATGTAGTCACTGATAGTGGGATGCTAACCTCAGTTGCTTGCACTCCCCCAGAAACAACTCACAGAGTGTATGAAGTCCAAGAAATAAAGAAAACAAAAAAATATACATATATTTACAAAACAAGAAGAGTTTGACTATTTCCATGTTGCGTTTTGTTTTGCATGTACTTTACGCTTATTGTAACTATTAGGTTTTCAATGCATACTGTCAAGCCCTTGAAAAAAATCAAGTACTGACTAAAAAAATATATTCACATGGTTTTATGTAAAAATTATTTCAATGTCTGAAAAAACAGTACTGACAAAAATGTATAATTTTAAGCAATAAATGTTTAAAATCTGTACATTTACCTTTGTTTTATAAAATAAAGTCGTTAAAAAAATAAAATAAAAAAAAGAAAATAAAGACAACACATTGAAAACAATAAAGGAAAATACTTAAATTTAAAAAAAATAAAATAATTTTATTCTCCAAATAAATAAATAAATAAATAAATATACTGTTAAATAAAATGAAAAATATCTTAATAATATATTATGGTGAAGTATCCAGTGCTCAATGCACATGTGTTCATTCTATGAAGGAGCAAAATTCTTGCTATGGTGATCATCAAAATGACAAAGAAACAATTTTAAACACAGATAGACAACAATCATGACTAAATTTTAAGCAGATAATTTTACAGCAATGTTGTTTATTTGGTTATCTTGTTTGTAGCTTGTTTTTCTGCTTAATTCTGGAACACAGTTACAGCTTGCATTTAATACTTCTCATTCTGTTTGTTTGTTTGATTGGTTTGGATTGGGTTTTAGTTGTTTGTTTTTGTATTAAAAATTTAAAGTGTAGTTGAAAGCATCAATTCATTGCCACTGTCATTTTTAACTCATAAGTGCAAGAAAAACTAGTTTTAGAAAGAAATGATTGTCTAGAGGGTTTGGTTTTAACAAATGGTGAGTATGAATACATTTCAGCTTTCTGCATTCATTCTTCTTCATGTCCCTTAAACTGCTGCTGAGTCTGCAGTAGACTCTGCTGAGAAATAAGCACTTTTGAATTTAGTGGACCAAGACTTCTTTTCAACTAGCAGAATTGTGTGTCAGTTCCCTAAAGTTTTATCTGCTTACGTGGTTTCAAAACAGATGGCAAAGTCTTACCTCAGTTGATTTGAAGAGCCCTCAAACCATTTAGCATTATTTCCCAGTGGATTTGTAACTACTTATGCTCCAGGGCCTTCAGAAAGATGATTAATATTCACAAATGCCAAAATATAGGTAATAAAGATATATTTATAAGGAAGATAAACAAAAAACTCATGGTATTATACTTTCAATAAATCAAATTCATGCCATTCATTGTAAATGATACAAGAGAAGCTCACTAAATTGAGATTTTAAACAACTAATTTAGACCTAAGAGTCCTTTTCCTTAAAAGTGGTTTCCTCCTGATACATTTGCAAGAAATGGTGTTATGACTCACTCCACTTGTGTTTACATAGCTCATCATGTCTTTGGCTTTTTCTTTTTTTTTTTTTTTTTTTTCCTTGCCCTTTTCTTCTCTTTCCTTACCTTTTTCTTTTCTTTCTTTACCCTTTTCTTTTCTTTCTTTTTTAAAACATTTTCTTTACTTACATTTCAAATGTTATCCCTTTTCCTGGATTCCTCTCTGGAATCCACTTATTAAATCCCTCCTCCACTTTCCTCTATAAAAGTGTCCCCCCCCCCACCCACTCTCTCTTATCTCCCTATCCTGCCATTTCCCTACACTCATAGGGAGTTGAACACTCATAGGGCCAAGGTGTTCTCCTTTCGTTGATGCCTGATAAGGACATTCTCTACTACACATGCTGTTAGAGCCATCTGCCCCTCCCTGTGTACTTTGGTTGGTGGTATAGTTCCTAGAAGTTCTGGGGGTCTGGTTGGTTGATATTGCTGTTCTTCCTGTGGAATTTAAAACTCCATCATCTCCTACAGTCCTTTGTCTAAGTCCTTCATTGAGACTACATTGTCAGTCCAATGGTTGTACTCTGCCAGGAGAAAAGATGCCTTGACCCACTGAATTCAGAGAGCATCTGACTGTATTTCTCAAACTCTGGCAGAGCCTTTCAGCAAACAGCTATACCAGGCTTCTGTAAGCATGCACTTATTAGCATCTATAATATTGTCTGGGTTTGTTGACTGTATATGGGAGGGAGTGGGTCAGTCTCTGGATGGCCTTTCCTATAGTCTCTGCTACAAAATTTGTCTCTGTATTTCCTCTGCTCTGTGAATATTTTGTTTCCCCTTTTAAGAAAGACTAAAGCATCCACTCTTTGAGATTCCAACTTTTTGAGCTGCATTATTTCTTGAGTAGATTATATCTTGGGTTAGCCAAGTTTTTGTGCTAAAATTTGTTTATCAGTGAGTGAATACTATATGTCCTTTTGTTATTGGGTTACCTGACTTAGGACGATATTTTCTAGTTCCATTCATTAGCCTAATTATTTCATAAAGTTATTGCTTTTAATAGGTGAGTAGTACTACATTTAGTGTAAATGTACCACATTTTCTGTATCCATTCATCTGTTGAAGGGCATCTGGGTTCTTTCCAACTTCTGGCTATTTCAAACAAGGATGCTATGAACATTGTGGAACATGTGTCATGATACATGTTGGAGCATCCTATAAACCCAGGAGTGATATAGCTGCATCCTCCAGTAGGACTGTGTACAATTTTTAAGAAACCACCAGATTGATTTACAGACTAGTTGTACCAGTTTTCAATCTCCCAAACAATGGAGGAATGTTTCTCTTTCTTCACATCCACACCAGCATCTGCTGTCAACTGAGTATCTGATCTTTATCATTCTTACTAGTGTTAGTTGAAATCTCAGGGTTATTTTGATTTGCATTTCCCTGATGACAAAGGATGCTGACCATTTTTAGGTGGTTATCAGCTACTCATATTATTCATTTGAGAATTCTTTGTCTAACTCTGTCTTCATTTTTAATAGGAATATTTGATTCTCCAAGTCTAACTTCTTGAGGTCTTTGTATGTATTGAATATGAGTCTTTTATTAGATGTAGGATTGGTAAAGATCTTTTTTTCAATCTGTTGGTTGCTGTTTGTCCTATTGACAATGTCCTTTGCCTTACAGAAGCTTTGCAATTATATGAGGTCCCATTGTTCAATGGCAAAAGCCATTGGTGTTCTGTACAGGAAAATTTCTGCAGTGCCTATGTGTGCTAAATTCTTCTGCATTTTATTTTCTATTAGTTTCACTGTATTGGGTTTTATGAGGCGGTCCTTGATCCACTTGACTGAATCAATTTGCATTTTTCTACATGCTGACCTCCAGTTTCATCAGCACCAGTTGTTGAAAATACTGTCTTTTATTCCCACTGGATGGTTTTAGTTTTTTTGTCAAAAATCAAGGGACCATAGATATGTGGCTTGAATTCTGGGTTTTCAATTTTATTGCATTGACCTAAATGCCTGTCTCTGTGCCAATAACATAAAGGTTTTCTTATTAGTATGATTACTGTCTAATACATTTTGAGTTTGAGGATTGTGATTCACCTAGTTCTTTTAATGAGGGAATAGTTTTTAATATCCAGCTTTTTTATATAAACAAATCATTTTATTAATTATCATGATTTTGAGATCGAATAGTTTTATTTCATGATGAGTCTTATTTATTCTTACAACTTTATTTAAAAAACAAAACAGACAGCAGTTCCCAGAGATAAAGGCCTGGTGAAAAGGGTATCAGAGTAGCCAGAGGATAGAGAGATCTCTGCCCAGTGCCCACAGAAAGCATGCCCATGCCCTGCCTGATCCAGGGACCAGGAACCCAGCATTGGAAAATCTGTTCCCACCAAGTGGCTTTGGGGCACAGAACAGGGCTCAAACCATTCTCCAACTGGACCAGCAGACATCCAGGGACACAGACCATATAAAAGGAAAAGGCAAGAACATATCACTGACAACAAGATGGCAAGAGGAAAGCAAAAGAGCATATGCCAGGGAAACCAAGACAACCTGGCAACAAGAGTACCCAGCTCTCCCATCACAGCAAATAGCGGAATGCCAAACACTCCACAAAAACAAGACGCAGACCTAAAATCATACCTCAATACAAAGATAGAGATCCTTAAACAAGAATGGGAGGAAAAACAAAAAGAATCAGAACCTTTTAAAGAGGAAACAAGAAAAACACTCAAAGAACTTAAAGAACTAGAGGAAAACAGACCAAAAGGGATGAAGGAATGGAAGAAGGAATTTGAAACGGAAATTGATACAATAAAGAAACACTAAAAGAGATAACCCTAGAGGTAGAACACCTAAAAAATCAGGGGTCACAAATACAAGCATTTAAAACAGACTAAAAGAGAGGGAAGAGAGAATCTAGGGGGCCGAAGACAACATTGAAAACATAGACAAAACAGAAAGAGAAGATGCAACAACCAAAAAGCTCCTAGACCAAAATGTCCAGGAGACATTTGGGAACAATGTGAAGACACAATGAGAAGACTAAATCTAAGGATAATAGGAATAGAAGAGGGAGAAGAATATCAAATAAGAGGCACAGTAAATAGTTTCAACAAATTTGTAGAAGAAAAAAAACCCTAACTTTAAGAATGAGATGACCACGAGAATAAAAGAAGCATTCAGAACTCCAAATAGGTTGGAACAGAAAAGAAATTCTTTCTGACACATAATAGTCAAAACACCAAGTGCCCAAAGCAAAGAAAGAATACTAAAGGCAGTAAGGGAAAAAGGTCAGGTAACATATAAAGGGAGACCAATCTGAATCACACCTGATTTCTCAACAGAGATTTTGAAAGCTAAAAGAGCCTGGACAGACATTGTACAGACCCTAAGAGAGCACAAGTGCCAGCCCAAGTTGCTATACCCAGTAAAACTATCAATCACCATAGATAGAGAGATTAAGATATGTCAAGACAAATCTAAATTTACACAAATCTAATATCTGACCACAAACCCAGAGCTACAATGAATTATAGGTGGAAAACGCAATTCAATGAGGGGAACTACATCCTAGTAAAAACAAGAAAACTCCTAAGTAAAAAAAAAAAAAAAAAAAAAAAAAAAAACAAAAAGACACAGTCACAACTCAACCTACAAAAGCAATAATAGCAGGAAACAGAAACCACTATTCCTTGTTATGTATTAACATAAATGGACTCAACTCCCCAATAAAAAGACATAGGCTTTCAGACTGGATACATAAAAAATCCACCATTATGCTGCATATAGGATACTCATCTCAGAGACAAAGACAGACACTATCTCAGAGTAAAAGGGTGGGAAAAAAAATTAAAAAAACAGCCCCAATGAGCAAGCTGGAGTGGCTATTCTAATATCAAAAAAAGTAAATTTGCCATTAAAAGTTATCAAAAAAAGGTAAGGAAGGACACTTTTTGCACATTACAGGGGAAATCTGTCAGGAGAAACTCTCAATCCTCAACATTTATGGTACAAATACAAAAGCACCCACATTCATAAAAGGAACCCTATGAAAGCTTAAAGAATAGATATCACCCCACACAATAACAGTGGCAGACTTTAATAGCCCACTCTCACCAATGAACAGATCATGGAAACAAAAAATGAACAAGGACACTGTAAAATTACCAGAGACTATGAACCAACTGGAATTAATAGATATCTACAGAACATATAATCCTAAAGTAAAAGGATACAACTTTTTCTCAGCACCACAGGGCAACTTCTAGAAAATTGACCACATAATTTGACACAGAACAAGCCTCAATTGATATAAGAAGATTGAAATACTCCCATGCATCCTGTCAGATCACCATGGTTTAAGGCTGGTCTTTAACAATAACAAAGACAAGAAAAAGCCTACATACACATAGAAACTAAACAACGCTTTGTTAAACAATAGCGGGGTCAAAAAGAAATAAAAAAAGAAATTAAGGATTTGCTAGAATTCAATGAAAACGAAAACATAACATACCCAAACCTATGCGATCCTATGAAAGCAGTACTGAGAGGAAAACTCTTAGCTCTGAGCGCTTCCAAAACCAAACTGGAGAGAGCATACATCAGCAACTTGACAGCACAGCTAAAAGCTCTAGAACAAAAGGGAGCATATACATCAAAGAGGATTAGAAAGCAAGAAATAATCAAACATAGGGCAGAAATAGACCAAATAGAAACAAAAAGAACCATGGAAAGAATAAACAAAACCAAGAGCTGGTCCTTTGAAAAAATCAACAAGATTGATAAACCCTTAGCCAGACTAACTAGAGGGCAAATAGAGAGTATACAAATTAATAAAATTAGAAAGGAAAGTGGAAACATAACACTGAAACTGAGGAAATTCAAGAAATCAAAATATCCCACTACAAAAGCCTATACTCCACAAAGTTGGAAAATCTGGAGGAAATGGATGAATTCCTAGACAGATACGAGATCCTAAAGTTAAACAAGGACCAGGTAAACCATCTAAATAATCCTATAACACCTAAAGAAATAGAACAAGTCATCAAAAGCCTCCCAACCAAAAAAATTCAGGTCCAGACGGGTTCAGTGCAGAATTTTATCAGACACTTATTGAGGACACAATACCAATACTTTCCAAATTATTCTACACGATAGTATCAGATGGAATACTACCTAACTCATATTTTTAGGCTACATTAACACTCGTTTATAAATGACACAAAGACCCTACATGAAAAGAGAACTTCAGACCAATCTCACTTATGAACATTGATGCAAAAATACTCAACAAAATCCTTGCAAACTGAATCCAAAAACAAATGAAAATGATCATTCACCATGACCAAGTAGGCTTCATCCCTGGGATGCAGGGAAGGTTTAATATAAGAAAATCCATCAATGTAATCCACCATATAAACAAACTCAAAGAACAAAATTACATGGTCATCTCACTAGATACAGAGAAAGCATTTGACAAAAATCAACACCCCTTCATGTTAAAAGTCCTGGAAAGAACAGGAATCCAAGGTCCATACTTAAACATAATAAAAGCAATATACAACAAACCAACAGCCAACATCAAACTTAAAGGTGGGAAACTTGAAGCAATCCCACTAAAATCAGGGACTCAACAAGGCTGCCCACTCTCTGCATACCTATTCAACATACTACTGGAAGTTATGGCTGGAGCAAATAGACAACAAAAGAAAATCAAGTGAATACAAATCAGAAAGGAAGAAGTAAAAACATCACTCTTTGCAGATGACAAGATAGTGTACTTAAGTGACCTCACAAATTCGACCAGAGTATGCCTACATCTGATAAAGAAGTTAAGCAAAGTGGCTGGATAAAAAATTAACTCAAACAAATCAGTAGCCTTCTGATATTCAAAGGACAAATATGTGGAGAAAGAAATTAGGGAAAAGATACCCTTCACAATAATCACAAAAACTATGAAATACCTTGGTGTGACTCTAACTAAGCAAGTGAAGGACCTGTATGACAAAAACTTCAAACTTCTAAAGAAGAAAATCGAGGAATCTCAGAAAATGGAAAGATCTCCCATGCTCATGGATTGAAAGGATCAACATTTTAAAAATGGCCATGCTACCAAAAGCAATATACAGATTCAATGCAATCCCCATTAAAATTTGAACCCAGTTCTTCATTGAGTTAGAAAGATCAATGTGCAATTTCATCTGAAATAACAAAAGACCTAGAATAGTGAAATCCATCTTCAACAACAAGAATACATCTGAGGGAATCACTATCCCTGACCTCAATCTATATTACAAGGCAATTGTGCTGAAAACTGCATGGTACTAGTACAGAAATAGGCATGTGGATCAATGGAATAGAATAGAAGATCCAGAAATGAGCCCTCACATATATGGTTGTCTGATTTTTGACAAAGGAGCAATAAACATTCAATAGAAAAAAGACAGCCTATTCAACAAATGGTGTTCATCCAACTGGCACTCAGCATGCAGAGGAAAGAAAAGTGCAGATAGACCCTTTCTTATCTCCTTGTACAAAGCTCTAGTGAAAGTGGATCAAAGATCTCCACTTTAAACCAGATACAGTGAAACTATTAGATGAGAAAGTAGGGAAACTCTTAGAACACATAGGCACAGGTAAAATTTCATGAACAAAACACCAAAGGCTCGTGCTCTAGGTTCAAAGATTAACTAATGGGACTTAATGAGATTGCAAAGTTTCTGTAAGGCTAAGGACATTGTCAAGAAAACAAAATGGCAGCCAACAGAATGGGAAAAGATCTACCATCTCCACATCAGATGGTGGCCTAATATCCAAGGTATACAAAAACCTCAAAAAGCTAGACACCAGAGAATCAAATAACCCTATTAAAAAATGTTGTATAGAGCTAAACAAAACGTTCTCAATTGAGGAGTATGGAATGGCTGACAAACATCTAATGAAGTGCTTGACATTTTTAGCCATCAGGGTAATGCAAATCAAAACAACTCTGAGATTCCACCTCATATCGGTCAGATTGGCCAAGATCCAAAACTCAGATGACAGCAGATGCTGACAAGGTTGTGGAGAAAGAGTAACATTTCTCCACTGTTTTGGGGGTTGTAAACTGACATAACCACTCTGGAAATCAGTCTGACGATTTCTCAGAAAATTGGACATAGTACTACCTGATGATCCAGCTATTCCACTTCTGGGCATATACCCCAGAGACACTCCAATATACAACAAAGATACATGAACCACAATATTCATAGCAGCCCTATTTATAATAGCCAGAAGCTGGAAAGAATGTAGATTTCCTTCAGTAGATGAATGGATACAAAAATTGTGGTACATTTACACAATTGAGTACTACTCAGCTCTCAGAAACAATGACTTAACCAAATTCTTAAGAAAATGGTTGCATCTAGGAAATATCTTCCTGAGTGAGATATCCCAGTCACAAAAGAACAGGCATAATTTGTGGTCAGATAGTGGGATGCTAACCCCAGTAGCTTGGATTGCCCCAGAAACAACACACAGACTGTGTGAAGTTCAAGAAAAAAAGAAAATAAAAGAAAAAGAAAAAGAGAACATTATGCTCAATCCTTACACACCAAGAAAACATTGACTAATTCCGGGTTATATCCTGTTGTACATGTACTGTTTGCTCATTGGAACTAGTAATACCTTAATGCAGAGTATTAAACCTTAAAAAAAAAAAAAAGAAAGAAAGAAAAAAATAGCCAAGCACTGACAAAAATGTATTTATGTAAATTTATGCAAAAATGTTTAATTATTTTTTATCTTTGTTTTTTAAAATAAATTTAAAAATAAATAGAAATAGAAATTTTTTTAGAATAAGAATTAATAAAAGATACTCAGGTATATTTAATATAAAATACTAAATGTAATTAGGTGATCATTTAGACTGAATTAATGTAGATAAAACTATAAATGCTATTTTCTTATCTATCACAAATGATTAATTTATTAATCTATTCAACAATTTACACCAGTACATTTTGATATCATTTCCCAATAATTTGTTTGACATCCATTAATTTATTACCCCCACATTTTGCTGTTTTAAAATGCATAGGTATTATATTCTAAAAGCTTGCTATTAAAAACTTTTATGTATGGAAAAAACAGAGATACATGTACATATTATTAAAAGAATTTTAGCATAAAATATATGAATATAGTTTTGTCAGTACTTGATAATTTTTTAAAGGTTCGATGGTATGCATTGAAATCTTACTATTTACAATGAACATAAAGTGTATGTAAAACAAAATGTAACATGGAAATAGTGAAAGTTTTCTTGGTTTGTACAGATTAAATAAAATGTTTTTAAAATATCAAAAATTGCTGCAAGGCTATCTTCTAGCTCTTGAGTTATTAATGATTTAAGATCAAGGTCAAGTTTTACTCCACTTTGAGAGGGCGCTATACACATTGTTGTTTTGGCTTTTTTTTTTTTTGTTGTTGTTGTTGTTGTTTTGTTTTTCTAAGATGGACTGAGGACTCCATTTTTTAAGCTTAATTCTTTTTGTTTGTTTGTTTTGAGCTTCATATAATCTATGAGTTGTTTCTTGGGTATTCAGAGCTTTCTGGGGCTAGCATCCAATTATCAGTGACTGCATATTATGTCTATTCTTTTGTGACTGAGTTACCTCACTCAGGATAATATTCTCTAGATATATCCATTTTCCTAGAAATTTCATAAAGTGATTGTTTCTAATAGCTGAGTAGTACTCCATTGTGTAAATATACCACAATTTTTGCTTTGAGTTAATTTTATATCCAGTCACATTGTTGAAGCTGTTTATCAGCTGTAAAAGTTCGCTAGTGTAATTTTTAGGGTCACTTAATTATACTAACCTGTCATCTGCAAATAGTGATATTTTTACTTATTCATTTTCGATTTGTATTGCCTTTGATTTCCTTTTGCTGTCTGATTGCTCTGGCCAGAACTTCTGGTACTATGTTGAATAAGAAGGAGGGGATTCCTGGGTGTCTAGTGCCTGATTTTTGTAGGATTACTTCAAGTTTCTCACCGTTTAGTTTGATTTTGACTATCGGTTTGCCTTATATTGCTTTTTTATGTTTAGGTGTGGGCCTTGGACTTCTGTTTTTTCTAAGACTTTTAACATAAAGGGGTGTTGAACTTTCTCAAATGCTTTCACAGCATCTAGTGAGATGGCCATGTGTTTTTTTTCTTTGAGTTTGTTTATATTGTGGTTTACATTGATATATTTCCATATATTTTTTAACGACTTTATTTTGCAAAACAAAGATAAATGTACAGATTTTAAACATTTTTTGCTTATAATTATACATTTTTGTCAGTACTGTTTTTTCAGACATTAAAATAAATTTTACATAAAACCATGTGAATATATTTTTTAGTCAGTACTTGATTTTTTTCAAAGGCTTGACAGTATGCATTGAAAACCTACTAGTTACAATAAGCGTAAAGTACATGTAAAACAAAACGCAACATGGAAATAGTCAAAGTATTCTTGTTTTGTGACTATATGTATATTTTTTGTTTTCTTTATTTCTTGGACTTCATACAGTCTGTGAGTTGTTTCTGGGGGATTGCAAGCCTCTGGGGTTAGCATCCCACTATCAGTGACTGCATATTTTGTCTGTTCTTTTGTGACTGGGTTATCTCACTCAGGATGATCTTCTCTAGATGCAGCCATTTTCTTAAGAATTTGGTTAAGTCATTGTTTCTGGTGGTTGAGAAGTATTCCATTGTGTATATGTACCACAATTTTTGTATCCATTCGTCTTCTGAAGCACATCTGGGATCCTTCCAGCTTCTGGCTATTATAAATAGAGCCGCTATGAACATTGTGGTGCATATACCTTTGTTGTGTATTAAAGTGTCTCTGGGGTATATGCCCAGAAGTGGAATAGCTGGGTCTTCAGGTAGTACTATATCCAATTTTCTGAGGTATCGCCAGACAGATTTCCAGAGTGGTTGTATTAGCTTGGAACCCCACCAACAGTGGAGAAGTGTTCCTCTTTCTCCACAGCCTCGCCAGCATCTGCTGTCATCTGAGTTTTGGATCTTGGCCAATCTGACTGGTGTGAGGTGGAATCTTAGGGTTATTTTGATTTGCATTACCCTGATGGCTAAGGATGTCGAGCACTTTCTCAGATGTTCTCGGCCATTCAGTGTTCCTCAACTGAAAATGATTTGTTTAGCTCTGCACCCCATTTTTTAATAGGGTTATTTGATTCTCTGGTGTCTAGCTTTTTGAGTTCCTTGTACACCTTGGATATTAGGCCTCTATCTGATATGGTGTTGGTAAAACCTTTTCCCATTCTGTTGGTTGCCGCTTTGTTTTCTTGACGATGTCCTTAGCCTTACAGAAACTTTGCAATCTCATTAAGTCCCATTTGCTAATCTTCGACCTTAGAGCTTGAGCCATTGGTGTTTTGTTCAGGAAATTTTGTCCTGTGCTTATGTGTTCTAAGGTTTTCCCTACTTTCTCATCTAATAGTTTCAATGTATCTGGTTTAATGTGGAGATCTTTAATCCACTTACACTTGAGCTTTGTACAAGGAGATAAGAACGGGTCCATTTTCATTCTTTTGCATGTTGAATGCCAGTTGAACCAGCACCATTTGTTGAATAGGCTGTCCTTTTTCCATTGAATGTTTACTGCTCCTTTATCAAAAATCAGGTGACCATATACATGAGGGCTCATTTCTGGATCTTCTATTCTATTCCATTGATCCACTTGCCTATTTATGTACCAGTACCATGCAGTTTTCAGCACAATTGCCTTGTAATATAGCTTAAGGTCAGGGATAGTAATTCCTGCAGATGTTTTTTTGTTGTTGAGGATGGATTTTGCTATTCTAGATCTTTTGTTATTCCATATGAAATTGCACATTGATCTTTCCAATTCCATGAAGAACTGGGTTGGAATTTTGATGGGGATTGCATTGAATCTGTAGATTGCTTTTGGTAGGATGGCCATTTTTAAGATGTTGATCTTTCCAATCCATGAGCATGGGAGATCTTTCCATTTTCTGAGATCCTCCTCAATTTCTTTCTTTAGAGGTTTGAAGTTCTTGTCATACAGGTCCTTCACTTCCTTAGTTAGAGTCACACCAAGGTATTTCATAGTTTTTGTAACGATTGTGAAGGGTACCTTTTCCTTAATTTCTTTCTCCACATGTTTGTCCTTTGAGTATAGGAAGGCTACTGATTTGTTTGAGTTAATTTTTTATCTGGCCACTTTGCTGAACTTGTTTATCAGCTGTAGGAGTTCTCTGATGGAATTTTTAGGGTCACTCAAGTACACTATCATGTTATCGGCAAAGAGTGATGTTTTTATCTCTTCCTTTCCAATTTGTATCTCCTTGATCTACTTTTGCTGTCTAATTGCTCCAGCCAGGACTTCCAGTACTATGTTGAATAGGTAGGGAGAGAGTGGGCAGCCTTGTCGAGTCCCTGATTTTAGTGGGATTGCTTCAAATTTCTCGCCATTAAGTTTGATGTTGGCTGTTGGTTTGCTGTATATTGCTTTTATTATGTTTAAATATGGGCCTTGGATTCCTGTTCTTTCCAGTACTTTTAACATGAAGGGGTGTTGGATTTTGTCGAATGCTTTCTCAGCGTAGAGTGAGATGACCATGTGATTTTGGTCTTTAAGTTTGTTTTTATGGTGGATTACATTGATGGATTTCCTTATCTTAAACCATCCCTGCATCCCAGGGATGAAGCCTACTTGGTCATGATGAATGATGGTTTTGATGTGTTCTTGGATTCGGTTAGCAAGGATTTTGTTGAGTACTTTTGCATCAATGTTCATAAGTGAGATTGGACAGAAGTTCTCTTTCCTTGTAGGGTCTTTGTGTGGTTTAGGTATGAGGGTTATTGTAGCCTCAAAAAATGAGTTGGGTAATATTCCATCTGATTCTATCTTTTGTAATAATTTGGCGAATATTGGTGTTATATCCCCAAAAAATGTCTGATAAAATTCTGCACTGAACCCGTCTGGACCTGGGCTTTTTTTGGTTGGGAGCCTTTTGATGAGTTCTTCTATTTATTTAGGTGTTATAGGGTTATTTAGATGGTTTACTTGGTCCTGGTTAAACTTTGGGACCTTGTATCTGTCTAGGAATTCGTCCATTTCCTCCAGATTTTCCAATTTTGTGGAGTATAAGTTTTTGTAGTAGGATCTGATGATTTCTTGAATTTCCTTAGTTTCAGTTGTTATGTCACCATTTTCCTTTCTGATTTTGTTAATTTGGATACTCTCTCTTTGCCCTTTAGTTAGTCTGGCTAGGGGTTTATCAATTTTGTTGATTTTCTCAAAGAACCAACTCTTTGTTTTGTTGATTTTTTTAATTGTTCTTTTTGTTTCTATTTGGTCTATTTCTGCCCTAATTTTGATTATTTCTTGCCGTCTACTCTTTTTGGGTATATCTGCTTTCTTTTGTTCTAGGGCTTTTAGCTGTTCTGTGAGGTTGCTGATGTGAGCTCTCTCACTTTCTTTTTGGAAGCACTTAGGGCTATGAGTTTTCCTCTCAATACTGCTTTCATTGCATCCCATAGGTTTGGGTATGTTGTGTTATCATTTTCGTTGAATTCTAGAAAGTCATTAATTTCTTTCTTTATTTCTTCTTTGACCCTGCTATCCTTTAACAGAGCGTTGTTTAGTTTCCATGTGTATGTGGGCTTTTTGTTGTCTTCGTTTTTGCTAAAGACCAGCCGTAGTCCATGGTGATCTGAGAGGATGCATGGGAGTATGTCAATCTTCTTATATCGATGAAGGCTAGTTCTGTGTCCAATTATGTGGTCAATTTTCGAGAAGGTGCCATGGGGTGGTGATAAGAAGGTGTATTTTTTTACTTTAGGATAGTATGTTCTGTATATATCTATTAATTCTAGTTGGTTCAAAGTCTCTGCTAGTTTTGCAGTGTCCTTGTTCAGTTTCTGTTTCCCTGATCTGTCCATTGGTGAGAGTGGGGTATTAAAGTCTCCCACTATTATTGTGTGGGGTAAAATGTATATTTGAGCTTTAGTAGAGTTTCTTTTATGAATGTGGGTGATTTTTTATTTGGTGCATATATGTTAAGGATTGAGAATTCCTCCTGACAGATTTCCCTGGTAATGAGTAAAAAGTGTCCTTCTTTATCTTTTTTGATAACTTTTGATTGGAAATTTACTTTAATCGATATTAGAATAGCCACTCCAGCTTGCTTCTTGGAGCTGTTTGCTTGGAAGTTTTTTCCCACCCTTTTACTCCGAGATAGTGTCTGTCTCTGTCTCTGAGATGAGTTTCCTGTATGCAGCAAAAGGATGGATTTTGTTTATGTATCCAGTCTGATAGTCTATGTCTCTTTATTGGGGAGTTGAGACCATTTATGTTAATAGATATCAAGAAATAATTGTTTCTGTTTCCTGCCATTTTTGCTTTTTCGGGTTGAGTTGTGTCTGTGTTTTTTTCTTCTTTTAGTTTTCTTGTTTAGCAGTTTTCTTGTTTTCACTAGGCTGTATTTTCCTTCCTTGTATTGGGTTTAACACCTATAATTCGTTGTAGTGCTGGGTTTGTGGTCAGATATTGTGTGAATTTTGATTTGTCTTGAAATATCTTTGTCTCTCCATCGATGGTGATTGATAGTTTTTCTGGGTATAGCAGCTTGGGCTGGCACTTGTGCTCTCTTAAGGAGTGCATGTTGTCTGTCCATGCTCTTCTAGCTTTCATAGTCTCTGTTGAGAAATCGGGTGTGAGTCTGATTGGTCTGCCTTTATATGTTACCTGACCTTTTTCCCTTACTGCTTTTAGTATTCTTTCTTTACTTTGGGCACTTGATGTTTTTACTATTATGTGTCGGGAGGTATTTCTTTTCTGGTCCAACCTATTCGGAGTTCTGAAGGCTTCTTTTATGCTGGTGGTCATCTCATTCTTGAGGGTAGGAAAGTTTTCTTCTATGATTTTGTTGAAGATATTTACTGTGCCTCTTAGTTGATACTCTTTCCCCTCTTCTATTTTTATTATCCTTAGGTTCGGTCTTCTCATTGTGTCTTGTATTTCCTGGACATTTTGGGTTAGGAGCTTTTTGTTTTTTGCATCTTCTCTGGCTATGTTTGAAATGTTGTCTTCTGCCCCCGAGATTCTCTCCTCGATCTCTTGTAATCTGTTGGAAATGCTTGCTTCTGTGACTCCTGATTTCTTTTTTTGGTGTTCTGACTCTAGGGTTATCTCTTTTAGCATTTTCTTTTTTGTGTCAATTTCTGTTTTAATTTCCCTCTTCCATTCCTTTATTTCTTTGGTTCTGTTTTCCTCTCGTTCTTTGAGTTCTTTGAGTGTTTTTTTTTTTTTTGTTTCTTCTTTAAAAGCTTCTGATTCTTTTTGCTTTTCCTCCCTTTCTTGTTTAAGTAACTCTATCAGCATCTTGATGCATGATTTCAGGTCTGTGTCTTCTTTTTCTGGAGTGTTTGGAATTCCGATGTTTGCTACTATGGGAGAGCTGGGTTCTGGTGTTGCTAGATTGTCTTGGTTTCCTTGGGATATACCCTTTCTCTTTCCTCTTGCCATTTTGTTGTCAGTGATATGTTCTTGCCTTTCCTTTGTATCTGGTCTGTGTCCGTGGTACACTTTCCGTGTGCACTCCGCAGAGATCTCACTACTCCCCGGCAGGCCAGGTTCTGGGTGGCAGCTGGGCCAGGCTTCGCTCTGTGTCCTGAAGTCGCCTCCCGGTGGAAACAGACATTCCTAAGATCTGTTCCTGGTCACAGATGCTCAGCCTCTACGAGCCGTCTTTCCGGCTGGCAGGTGGGCCAGGCTCCGCTCTGCGTCCTGATATTGTCTCCGGGTGGGAACAGAAGTTCCTAAGATCTGTTCCCGGTCACTGGATCGAGGAGGACAGGGCAGGTCAGGGCAGGGGGTGTCCTTTCCGTGTGCACTCCGCAGAGATCCCTCTGCTCCCCAGAAGCCTAGGTCTCCCACTCACCAGTTGCTCAGCCTGTACGAGCCTCCTTTCCCGCTGGCAGTTGGGCCAGGCTCCGCTCTGTGTCCTGAAGTCGTCTCCGGGTGGGAACAGAAGTTCCTAAGATCTGTTCCTGATCACTGGATCGGGGAGGACAGGGCAGGTCAGGGCAGGGGGTGCCCTTTCCGTGTGCACTCCGCAGAGTTCCCTCTGCTCCCCAGCAGCCTAGGTCTCCCACTCACCAGTTGCTCAGCCTGTATGAGCCGCCTTTCCGGCTGGCAGTTGGGCCAGGCTCTGCTCTGTGTCCTGAAGTCGTTCCAGGGTGGGAACAGAAGTTCCTAAGATCTGTTCCTGGTCACAGTTGCTCAGCCTGTACGAGCTGCCTTTCTGGCTGGCAATTGGGCGAGGCTCCGCTCTGTGTCCTGAAGTCGTCTCTGGGTGGGAACAGAAGTTCCTAAGATCTGTTCCCGGTCACTGGATCAGGGAGGACAGGGCAGGTCAGGGCAGGGGGTGTCCTTTCCGTGTGCACTCCGCAGAGATCCCTCTGCTCCCCTACAGCCTAGGTCTCTCACTCACCAGTTGCTCAGCCTGTACGAGCCGCCTTTCCGGCTGGCAGTTTGGCCAGGCTCCACTCTGTGTCCTGAAGTCGTATCCAGGTTGGAACAGAAGTTCCTAAGATCTGTTCCCGGTTACAGTTGCTCAGCCTGTCGATATATTTCCATATATTAAACCATCTCTGCAATTCAATGATTAAGCCTCCTTAATCACAGTGAATGAAAGTTTTGATATGTTCTTATATTCAGAATGCATGAATTTTAGTGAGTGTTTTTCATGTTCATAACAGATTGGTCTAAAGTTCTTCTTCCTTGTAGGGTCTTTGTGTAGTTTATGAATGAGAGTTGCTGTGGCTTTTGAGAATGAGTTAAATAGTGTTCCTCTGACTCTATTTAGTGGAATAGTTGGAAGAGCATAGGTGTTAGGTTGTCAATAAATGTTTGATAGAATTCTGTATTAAACCCATCTGTTTCTGGATTTTTTTTTCATTTGGGAGGCTTTTGATTACTGCTCCTATTTCTGTAGGTGTTATGGGATTATTGTTTAGATAGTTTTTCTGGTCCTGATTTAACTTTTGTATCTGGTATCTTTCTAGAAAATTGATCCATTTTCTCCACATTTTCCAGTTTTGTTGAGTATAGGCTTTTGTACTGGGATCTGATGATTTCCTCAATTTCCTCCATTTTTTTTGTTATGCCCCCCCCTTTCATTTCTGATTTTTTTTTTAATTTGGATACTCTCTGTGTGCCCTCTAGTTTGTCTGACTAAGGGTTTATAGATCTTGTTTATTTTCTCAAAGAACCAGCTTTTGTGTTTGTTGGTTCTTTTTATGTTTTTTTTTTGTTTCTTCTTGGTTGATTTCTGCTCTTAGTTTGATTATTTCCAGCTGTCTATTTATCTTGAATGTATCTGCTTCCTTTTGTTCTAGTGCTCTTAGCTATGATGCAAAGTTATTAGTGTATTTTCTTTCCAGTTTCATTTTGGAGCCATTCAGGTCTATGAGTTGTCCTCTTAGTACTGCTTTAATTATATCCCATAGGTTTGAGTATGGTGTTGTTCAGTGGAGCATTGTTCAGCTTCCATGTGTTTGTGGGCTTTGTGTTGTCTTTGTTGTTATTAAAGACAAGCCTTACTCTACGGTGATTTGATAGGATACATGGAAGTATTTCAACCTTTTTGTATTTATTGAAGCTTGTTTTGTAACTAGCTATATGGTCAGTTTTGAAAAAGGTGCTGTGAGGTGCTGAGAAGAAGGTGTGTTCTTTTGTTTTAGGGTGAAACATTCTATAAATGTTGGTTCATAACCTCTGCTAGTTTCACTGTTTCCTTGTTCAGTTTCTCCTTATGTGATCTGTCCATTGATGAGAGTGGGCTGTTGAAGTCTCCCACTATTATGGTGTGGTGCAATGTATGTTTCAAGCTTTAGTTGGGTTTCTTTTATAAATATGAATGCTCTTTAATTTGGATTACATATATTTAGAATTGAGAATTAATCCTGGTAAGTTATTTTTTTCTGTAAGCCTAGCCCTAGTTTTTTTTTTTTTTCAGCCCTTTTATCCTTTGAGTAGAGAAAGGCTACTGATTTGTATGAATTAATTTTTTATCCAGCCAGATTACTGAAGTTGTTTATCATTTATAGGAGTAATCTGGTGGAATTTTGGGAATCACTTAAGTATAATATCATATCATTTGCAAATAGTAATATTTTTACTTTTTCCTTTCCAAATTGTGTCCCTTTACCCTTCTGTTGTTTAATGAATAGGGAGAGAGAGATTGGACATCCCTGATTTTAGTGGTATTGCTTCAAGTTTCTCTACATTTAGTTTAATGTTGGCTATTAGTATTTTGCTTCTACTATGTTTGGGTATGGGCCTTGATTTCCTGAGCTTTCCAAGACTTTTAACTTTAAGAGGTGTTGCATTTTATCAAATTCTTTCTCAGTATCTAATGAGATGATTGTGTGGATGAATTTCTTTATATAGTAGATTATGTTGATGGATTTTTGTGTATTGAGCCATTCATGTATCCCTGGGATCAAGCCTACTTTATCAAGGTTGATTATCATTTTATATGTGGCTTCATAGAACAAATTGGATAGTGTTCCTTACATTTCCATTTTGTGGAATAGTTTGAAGATTATTGGTATTAGGTCTTCTTTAAAACTCTGATAGAATTCTGTACTGAATACATCTGGCCCTGTGCCTTTATAGTTGGTAGACTTTTGATGACTGCTCTTATTTCTTTAGGGGTTATGGGACCCAGTTACTCCAGGTATTGGTACAGATGTTGTGTCTTTCTCACATGTGATCCTGGGCATGTTAGAGCACCTGGGTCATGGGCATACTCTGGTTATTACGTTTGGGGATGCATGCAGAACCTGCCTTTGGCTGTATTCTAATAGAAATTGGTTTACTGAATCATTGATAGCTACTGTGGACTTTAAAACTTTTCTGCCACAATATTCATATTTTTATACATATTCCAACACTGTTATTTCATAATCCTATCAAACAGTAAAAATTGTGTGTGTGTGTGTGTGTGTGTGTGTGTGTGTGCTGTACTATGATATAATTGAGAGTGTATGACTCCTCATGTAATAACTGTATACCTGACTACCATCAGCATTTGCTTAATCACTGCACAAGGGAACAAAGTGAGAACCCATGTTTACTTTCTAACCTCAGTGTTGAGTAGGTGTGATTTTTAGTCAATTGGCATCTAATTAATTAATTTGTAATAGTTCTGCTCAAGATGTTTTGAGATGAATCAAAACTAAAAAATAATAAAAAGAAAATCCACAATATAGATGTTCAAGTGTACAAAACAGAAACTATGCAGCACCCAGGTCATTGCAGGCAAAGGGACACATTGTAGCTGACTGTTTTCTCAGCCCTCAGGAGGTAGAGACACAGAGTTTCTAAAGCAAACAAAATAATTCCCCATGAAAACATGTTAATATCATCTTAAATACTAAGCATGTGAGCATAACTAATTTCAAAAAGGAACAGCTTCTCAGTATTAATTCAACTATTCATAATGAGAAAGACCAATCACAATTGGAACTGTAACAAATGTGGACTGTATATACTCTCAGCTCAGGTAAAGCATTTATTTCTAGACAAAAACAAAGAGTACATAGAGCATCCACTTCTTTAGGGATTACTGCTTATGATTCAGAATTCACAAAAGAAGCAATAAGGCTGAGGGGATGACTCAATAAAAAAAAAAAACAATACAAAATGGATAAAAAAAGCCTTAAAACCTTAAAGCCCATGTGTGAGGAATTGAATTTAGATCCTCAGCAAGCAAGTAAATCACTAGGAGATGATATGGAAGCCTATATTCCTAACTTAGCCCTCAGAGGGCAGGAACAAAGGCAATGGTCACATTTATGTAGTGGAGGGCTACTGATTTCTTTGAGTTAGTTTGTATCTAACTACTTTGCTGAGGATATTTATTAGTTATAGGAGTTTGATGGTAAAGTTTTGGGGGTTACTGACATATAATATCACCTGTGAAAAGTAATATTTTGATTTATTTCTTTTCAATTTGTATTCTTTTGATGTTCTTTAGTTATTTTACTGCTGTAGCTAGAACTTCAAATACTATGTTGAAGACATGAAAAGAGTGGTCAGCCTTTTCTTGTCCCTGATTTTAGTGGAATTGCTTTAAATTTATAAACATGTAATTTAATTTTGGCTATTGGCTTGCAATATATTGCTTTATACTATGTTTAGGTGTGCCCTGTGTCTCTTATATTTCAAACTTTTTGTAAATGGAGTGTTGTTGAATTTTATCAAATGCTTTGTCTGGATCATATATTTTTCTTTTAGTTTATTTTTCTATGGTGGATTATATTGATCTATTTTTGTATATTTAGCTATCTCTCCATCCCCAGGATGAGGTTTGCATGACCACAGTGGGTTCTTGTGTTCTTTTTTCAAGTATTTTATTGATTATTTTTGCATTTGTTTTCATAATAAAAATCAGTCTGAAATTCTCTTTCTTTGTTGAGTTTTTGCATGGTTTAGGTATCAGGATGACTATGGCCTCATGGAATAAATTTGACAGCATTCCTTCTGTTTCTATTTTCTGGAATACTTTGAGGATTATTGGTATTAGCTCTTCTTTGAAAGTCTGGCAGAATTCTGCACTAAGATTAAAGCAAGATGGTGAGTAAGCAGAACAAACTTTGTATGTCTAGCAACAGGTTTTACTGGCAGTTTCTCTTACAATATTGTTTTTTTTTTTTTTTTCTAATCACTTGGTAAGGATTATGGCAACAGCAGTAAAATGGGCAATATAAAATAGAACTACCTGGAAGCACTTCTTTTCAATCCAAAACGGGTCTTTATCTATCTCTTGTCACAAATCTTTATAGTCTTCTCTTCCAGATGACTACAATTGCACAGTAGAGGTCGCTTTGATATCCCGCAACAGGACAATAGTGTGCTACCACTCTTCTTTGGACATCCCCTACAAACACATCAAACCTATCCCTCAACCAGATCTTCTGCATAATAATGGGAAAAACACATAAGCAGATACTGAAAACCAAGTTAAAAGGAAACCGCAAGCATCTTGAGCAAGGGACCATGATAGAACAACTCAGCAAGGAATTCTTCACCACAAATCATCACTGGTACACATATGGGCAGTATCACAGACATTTTAAAAATATTGAATCCTCCCAAAGACAGATTACTAATCTTGATTCTCTGTGCATCAATAAAATGTTGCTTCATGTCTTATTTGTCAGCTGAGAAAATGTACATGTGTAGTCATTAAAATGACATATAAGAAAATAATAAAAATACTGTTTCGTGTGAAAAGAAAGAGAAAAAAAAGAATTCTGCACTAAAAGCAATTGGCCCTATGCTTTTCTTGGTTAGAAGACTTTTAATGACTGCATCTATTACTTTAGGAGTTGTGGTGATATTTAAAAAGTTTTCCTGATCTTGATTTGATTTTGGTAAGTAGTATCTGTATAGAAAATTATCCATTTCATTAAGATTTTCTAATTTTGTGGAGACCAGACTTTTGAAGTAACACTTACTGAACCTTTGAATTTCCTCAGTGTCAATTTTTATGTCACTCTTTTAATTTCTGATTTTATTTGGATACTCTCTCCTGTCTCTTGGTTAGTTTGGTAAAGTGTTTGTCTACCTTGTTGATTTTCTGAAAGAAATAGCTCTTGGTTTAGATAATTCTTTGTATTGTTTTCTTTGTTTCTAAGTGGTTGATTTGAGCCCTAGTTTTGAGCATTCCCTGACTTCTTTTCCTTTTTTGTGGTCTCACTCTCTCTCTCTCTCTCTCTCTCTCTCTCTCTCTCTCTCTCTCTCTCTCTCTCTCTCTCTCTCTCTCTTTCTCTCTCTCTCCCTTCCTTCCTTCCTTCCTTTTTTTCTTACTAGAGCTTTCAGGTATACTTTTAAATTACTTATGTGAGAACTTTCTAATTTCTTTTGGAGGTACTTAGTGTTATAAATGTTCCTCTTAACACTGATTTCATTGTGTCCCATAATTTTGAGCATATTTTGCCTTCATTTTCATTGAATTCCTAAAAACGTTTAAATTCTTTATTTCTTCCCTGACCCAGAGATCACTGAGTAGAGAATTATTCAATTTCTATCAGTGTGTATCCTTTCCAGGATTTCTGTTATCATTGAAGTTCAGCTTTAATCAATGGTGGTCTGACAATATCTAAGGCATTATTTCAATTTTCTTGTATCTGATGAGCCTTGCTTTATGTCTGACAATATAGACAATTTTGATGAAGGATCTATGAGGTACTAAGAGAAAGGCATATTCTATTGTGTTTGGGTCAAATATTCAATAGATGTCTGTTAGGATCATTGATTTATAATTTCTATTAGTTTTATTATTTCTCTGTTTATGTTTTGTCTGGATCTCCAGTCAATTGATGAGAGTGGAATATTTAAATTTCCCACTATTAATGTGAGTGGTTCAATATGTGATTTAAGGTTTAGTAATGTTTCTTTTACAAGTGTGGATACACTTGTGTTTGGGACATAGATCTTGAGAATTAAGATATCATCTTGGTAGATTTTTTTTCCTTTGATGAGTATGAAGTCTCCTTTCCTGCCTCTTTTTATTAGTTTTGATTAAATGTCTATTTTATTAGTATTAGAATGGGTATTGCACCTTGATTCTTTGGTTAATTTTCTTAGAAAGCTTTATCCATCCCTTTATGCTAAGGTAATATCTATCTTTATCGCTGAGGTGTGTTTCTTATACAGCAAAATATTGAATCCTATTTTTGCATTCATTCTGTTAGCCTGTGTTTTTATTGGGGAATTGAGTCCATTGAAGTTGAGAGATATTAATGAGCAGTGATTGTTATTTTCTGTTATTTTGAAGTTGGTTGTAAGAGAGAGAGAGAGAGAGAGAGAGAGAGAGAGAGAGAGAGAGAGAATACTTTTCTTGTTTTTGCTGATATAGAATTACTTATTCCCTTCGTTTTCTTGAATGTGTTTATTTCCCATGTTTTTGTGGAAGCATTTATTCTACTTGGGTTGGAATTATCCATTATTAACTTGATTTGTAGATAAATATTGTTTGAAGTTGATTTTGCAATGAAAGATCTTGTTTTCTTTTTCTAGTGTTATTGAGAGTTGTTTTTCTTGGGGGAGTATAGTTTTCTTTTTTTAGATGTTGCAGGATATCTGTCCAGTCCCTTCTAGCTTTTAGAGTCTCTGTTTAGAAGTCAGTGTAATTCCAAAAGGTCTGCCTTTTTATGTTACATTGAATTTTTCCTTTGCCCCCTTTAATATTCCTATTTTTCTGTAGATTTTGTCTTATGATTATTATATGCCATGGGATTTTTTCTGGTCCAGTCAAATTGTAGTTCTAGAAGCTTCTTGGGTGTTTATAAACAAATCTTTCTTTAGGTCAGAAAAGTTTTCTTCTCTGATTTTGTTGAGAATATTTTTTGTGTATTGGAGCTGGGACTCTTGACCTTCTTCTATTGCTATTACACTTCTGTTAGGTCTCTTTATGATATCACAAATTTTCTGAATGTTCTGTGTCAATAATTTTTAGCTTTAACATTTTTTTACTTATATATTAATTTCCTTTTTTTAAGAGTTAGACACCACCTTTAATTAACCTTTCAGACCCCAACAGGTGTAGCCTAGACCTTGGTCAACTCATTCCTTGAACTTTTATTATTGGATATTCTCTGTATTTACATTTCAAATGTTATCTCCTTTCTCCCCATTCCCAACCCTTGTCTCCATACTATTGCTTCCATTAAGGTGCTCCTTCTCCCCAACATCCTCTTCACCTGAGCTCCTCTACATTCCCCTATACTGTGAAAACATGCCTTCACTGGTCCAAAGGCCTCTTCTCCTATTGATGACAGACAATGATATCCTCTGCTACATATGCAACTGAAGCCATGGGTCTCTCCCTGTGTGGTCATTGATTAATGTTTTAGTCCCTGGGAGTTCTGGAGGGTTTGATTGGTTGATAATGTTGTTCTTATGAGGTTGGGAAACCTTTCAGCTACTTCAGTCCTTGCTCTAGCTCCTCAGTTGGGTCCCTATATTAATTTTGATATTTAGCTGCAAGCATCCTCAACTGTATGACTCTGAAAGAGCCTCTGAGGAGGCATCCATATCTGGTCCTGCCAGTAAACACTTCTTGGCATCAGCAATAGTGCTTGGGTTTTGTTGTTGTTGTTGTTGTTGTTGTTGTTGCATATGGGGTGAATCTCTAGGTGAGGAAGTCTATGAATGATCTTTTATTCAATCCCTGCTCCTCTATTTTTCCCTGTATTTTCTCCAGTGAGTATTTGTTCTTCCTTCTAAGAAGGACTGAGTAATCCACATTCTCGCCTTCCTTCATTTTGAGCTTCACAAGCTTGCCTTCTTTCATTTTGAGCTTCATAAGGTCTACTAATTGTTTCTTGGGGATTCTGAGCTTTTGGGGGCTAGTATTCACTTATCAGTGAGTACATACCATGTGTGTTCTTTTATGACAGGGTTACCTCACTCAGGATGATTGCTTCTAGTTCCATTGATATACATAAGAAATTTATGAGTTTGTTGTTTCTAATATCTGAGTAGTTATCCATTGTGTAAATGGACCACATTTTCTGTATCCATTCCTCTGTTAAAGAACATCTTGGTTCTTTTCAGCATCTGGCTATTATAAATAAAGCTGCTATTAGCATGGTGGAGCATGTGTCCTTGCTATATGTTGGGGTATCTTTTGAGTATATGCTGAGGAGTGGTATAGATGGATCCTCAGGTATCATGTGTTCAATTTTCTGAGGAACCCCCAGACTTATTTCCAGAATGGTTGTACCAGCTTACAATACTACTAACCATGAAAGAGTGTTTGTCTTTCTTCACATTCCTGCCAGCATCTGCTGTCGACTGAGTTTTTGATCCTAGACATTCTGACTGATGTTAATTAGAATCTTGTGGTTGTTTTGATTTGTATTTCTTTGATTACTAGGGATGTTGAACATTTCTTTAAGTGCTTCTCAGCCATTTGGTATTATTCCTCAGTTGATAATTCTTTGTTTAGCTCTGTACCCCATTTTTAATAGGATTATTTGATTTTCTGGAGTTAAACTTGCTGAATTCTTTGTATATATTGGATATTAGTCCTCTATCAGTTACAGGATTGGTAAAGATTCCTTCACAATCTGTTGCTTGCCTTACCTCTGATAGTATATCTTCTATACTCTGTAGGTGATTTTTGCATCTTTTGTTACCATTCTTTTCTCTAATATTTTCCATCTCTGGGATTTTCTCAGTTAGTGTTTTCTTTATTGCTTCTATTTCACTTTCAGGTCTTACACAGTTATATTTATTTCCTTCAGCTATTTAACTGTGCTTTCCTGTATGCCTTTAAGTGATTTATTCATTTTTCTTTTAAAGACCTCTATCTGTTATATTTACTGTTTTTAGTTCTTTACTGAATTAATTTATTTCCACTTTAAAGCCCTTTATCAACTGTATACAATTGTATTTGTGGTCAATTTTATGTGTTCCATTGTGTTAGGATACCCAGGGCTGGATGTCATGAAGTAAGTGTGCTTTGGAGTTATTACATTGCCCTGGACTTTGCTGTTTGTGTTCTTTAAAGGGCCTTTATCCATCTTAATGGTTCTATTCCCTGTATATTCTTGTTTCAGTACATATTGGGAGGAAAGTGACCCTCAATGATATGCTGTGAGAGGCCTATTATGGGTATCTTTGTACTGTATGGTTCCAGACCTGCAGTTTTGTATGGTTTAGGAGCCTGAGGTGGACAGAAAGGTGGCAGAAGAATGGAGGTCTGCTTGGGCTTGCACACTGCTTGGGGCAGCTTGGCTTGGCCAAGAGGCCTCATAGAGCAGAAAAGATGAGTGGGGAAAAAGAAGCTTACCTATATGTATGGTTCAGGGATCTGTTGGAGGTGGAGAAGAGATGGTGGCAGAATGGAGGTCGTTTGGGATAGCAGGCTGCTCAGGGAAGCTAGGCCAGGCCCAGAAGACTAAGACAGCAAGAAAAATGGGTGGGGAAATGGAAGTTAACTTACATGATTTAGGAATCTAAGTTCTGATGGACGTGGAGGTAGAGGCAGAGAGAGAATCGAAGTCTCCCTGGAAGAGCAGGTTGCCTCCCTTGAAGTTTTAATAATATTTGTTTGGTAGATTTTGTGTTTTGATTATTATGTTGCAGGAGAATTTTATTTTCCAGTCAACTATAATTGGTGCTATGGAAGCTTCTTGTATGTTTATAGGCATCTCTTTCTTTAGTTTGGGAAAAAGTTTTCTGTGATTTTGTTAAGAATATTTTCTGATCCTTGGAGCTAGGACTCATTACCTTCTTCTAATACTATTATTCTTATGTTAGGTTTTTTTTCATAACATCCTCAATTTCCTGAATGTTTTGTGTCAGGAATTTTTCACATTTAACATAATCTTTGACAGGTATATCAATTTCTTTTATTGTATCTTTGACACCTGATATTTTCTCTTCAATCTCCTGTATTATTTTGGTGATGCTTGCACCTGTTGTTGCTGTTCTTTCTTAGTTTTTTCATCTCCAGGGTTGTGTTGTCTTAAATGTTTCTATTTCCATTTTTAGGTCTTTCATGGTTTTATGTAATTCCTCCACCTGT
The DNA here is from genome assembly GCF_963924665.1 of Micromys minutus. Classification (NCBI taxonomy): domain Eukaryota; kingdom Metazoa; phylum Chordata; class Mammalia; order Rodentia; family Muridae; genus Micromys; species Micromys minutus. The sequence goes on from NC_137969.1 coordinate 261,117,624, forward strand.
TTAATTTTATTTCCTGTACTTCCATAAGGGATTTATTAGTTTTCTCTCTAATGCCATTACCTGTTTGATTTGACTTTCCTAAATTTCTTTGAGAAATATATTTATTTCCTCTTAAAGGCATCAGTCAACTTCATAAGGTTGGATTTAAGGCCATGTTCTTGTGCTTTAGCTGTGTTGTATTATCTAGGGCTTGCACTAGTGGTATAGTTTTGCACTTAAAGTGTCATTTTGTCCTGGGTCTTGTTTGTGCAGGTACACTAACTAGCCTTTAGCCATCTGATTTCCCTGGATCTTTCTGGTGTACCAGACATCTTGTGGGTAGCCTTTGACTAGTTGTTCTTGGTGTGATAGGCCTTCTTCAGTACACTTGGTTGTTCCTTGTTAAGTATACCCGGATGTTCTTTGTTCAGTGGGCCTGATATAGGCCAAAGAGTGGTTTTCAGACAATGGAGTTCTGGAAACATCCTGCAGCTGGCTCAGGGCAGCTAAATATACCACAGATAACAGCCAGGGAAATGTAGTATGGAATGGAAGGAAAGTTCTCACTTGGCAGGGCTGGATTTTCTTTGTTTTTCAAGTCTGATAAGACAAGCAGAGCAGGAACTAGACATGGATATCTGAGGGACAGCCTTCCTTGATTGTAACTTATAAAGTTACATAGCTCCTTTATTATCCCTATATTTTTATTACTAGGAATATATATATATATATACACATATACATATATATTAAGAGAAGTATATAACACAAAGAAGGTAAGAATACAAAATTTTTAATGGCCCAGTTTCTAGTGTGTAAGGAAGAAGAGTCCTGATTTATTTTTCTAATTTCTTTACATTTCTAGCTGCATAGTTTATTTTTTCTTCCATAGCTGATATATCCCAGAAACGTATTTCAAGCAATATAAAATTACAATGTGACTACATTTCACTTTTCATCTAGTAAATTATTTTGAAAAAAAAATGTGTTTTCCACTACCTTTGCAAGAAATAATATAAAATAATACAGGTAAAAAAAACAAATTAATCCCCAAATCCCAAATACATTCATAGCTAAGCAGATTGTTATAAAGTAACAAAATGTAAAATAGTTTTTTTTCATCCAGTTTCTTTTACCAGCAGGCAAAATATTTTGGTGACAAAGAATGAAGTAGTTATTTTAATATTTATCTTTAAAAGTGATCTTGTAAAAATCTTGAAAAAAATCACATTTTTAAATTTTATTTAAAATTCAGTCATATGACCCGCCATGTAATTTGTGAAAAGTCGGGGGTCTGTAGGCGTGCGTAGGCGCCGTCAGATTACTCCGGGCCCTGGGATTCGGCCAGTGTATCCCTACTACATTCAGGGGGATAGCTGGTATGAGGACGAACACGAGGGATGTGACCAAGTTGCCCTTGACTTGCGGCCAGGGCGTCGCCAGAGCTCTTTTTTTTAACAACTTTATTTTAAAAAACAAAGATAAATGTACAGATTTTAAGCATTTTTGCATAAAAGTATACAATACATTTTTGTCAGTACTTGTTTTTTTTTTTTTAAAGGTTTGATAGTGTGATCAAGATCCCACTAGTTACAATGAACATAAAGTACATGTAAAACAAGATGCAACCTGGAAATAGTCAAAGTTTTCTTCGTGTGTAAAGATTTTTTTTTTTTTTTTTATACAATGAGCAAACAGTACATGTCATACAAGGTGCAACCCGGAATTTGCCAATGTGTTCTTGGTGGGTAAGGATTGAGCATGACTTTTTGTTTTGTTTTGTTTTCTTTTCTTTTCTTTTCTTTTCTTTTTTTCTTGAACTTCATACAGTCTGTGAGTTGTTTCTGGGGCAGTGCAAGCCGCTGGGGTTAGGATCCCACTATCAGTGACTGCATATTATGTCTGTTCTTTTGTGACTGGGTTATCTCACTCAGGGTGATATTCTCTAGATGCAGCCATTTTCTTAAGAATTTGGTTAAGTCATTGTTTCTGGTGGCTGAGTAGTATTCCATTGTGTACATGTACCACAATTTTTGTATCCATTCATCTATTGAAGGACATCTGGGTTCTTTCCAGCTTCTGGCTATTATAAATAGAGCTGCTATGAACATTGTGGTGCATATAACTTTGTTGTGTATTAAAGTGTCTCTGGGGTATAGGCCCAGAAGTGGAATAGCTGGATCTTCAGGTAGTACTATGTCCAATTTTCTGAGGTATCGCCAGACTGATTTCCAGAGCAGTTGTATTAGTTTGTAACCCCACCAATAGTGGAGAAGTGTTTCTCTTTCTCCGCAGCCTCGCCAGCATCTGTTGTCATCTGAGTTTTGGATCTTGGCCAATCTGACTGGTGTGAGGTGGAATCTCAGGGTTGTTTTGATTTGCATTTCCCTGATGGCTAAGGATGTCTAGCACTTCCTCAGATGTTTCTCAGCCATTTGATATTCCTCAACTGAGAACGTTTGAGCCCCGCTATTTCCAGGGGTCTGGGACGGTTCGCCGGTCCTGCTGGCATCTTCCCGGTGACTGCGGCCAAGCAAATCCAGGCTCGGCCAGTGGCCCATCCAAGCCCTTTCCATTCTCTGTTCGCTGCTCTTCGCTGTCCTCCTTGCTTTTCTCCTTGCCATCGCCTACCTGATCTTTAAAGAGTTGCATGCAGAAAACTTGAAAAATGAAGATGATATAGATACAGAACTGTTATGATTCTGGTCTCTGCTGATAATATCTCTAACTGCCAGATTATCCTGTTGGAGTTTTTCTTGGACAGTGACTTACTTTAATTCTTTTGAACCAGGAATGTTTCCACCTACTCCTCTTTCACCTGCTAGTTTCAAGAAACTGACTGGACATTCTTTCCTCATGGGCTATAGCATGGCAAACCTGAATAGTGTTGTAGCTGCTCTCACTGTGTCATGGTGCCTCATGTAAACCCACAACAGAGTAGCGTTGTTGGTGAAAGTCATGATTGTTTTTGAAGTGACAGAAATGAAATTGCCTACTCAGAAGATTATGAAATGTGATTCACATACATACTATCATCATTGTTATGGAAGGCCTTATAGAGGCTGTTTCTTAAATGTATAAATGTTTAGTTCATCTTTTTACTTTTGTTTGTTTAGCTTTGGTAAGTTACAGAAAATATTTCAATGGAAATCAAACTTGGAAATTTGAATAAAGGGTAGTGCCTACCTTTCTGTGTATATTTCACTTTTTACTAACATATTGATATTACTGGTTGAGGTAGAAATATTTATATACTTCATTAAAAAATAGTACCGAGGTCAAGTATGTTAGCAAGACCTTCAAGCCCAGCATTTTGGAGACAGAAGAAGGTTCTATGGGCTTGAGGTTAGCCTGTAGCTGCATAATGAGGTCATTTTTAAGAAAAATAAAACAATTCCTATTTGACATTTTGTAGAAGCAACACAAATCAGAGTTTTTAATAATCAATAGAATGCATATGTGTATTTTTATTATTTTTGGAGAATACCTGGGGTTATATATTTTTATAATACTGAATTTATGCTTTAAAAATGATTGCATTTATACATATATAGTTGTAAATTTTATCTCTTAGCTGTTATAAATCTGTCCTTTAGTATTTTGTCACTTTAAAAAAAGCTTTAAAGTACATTGACTTGAATTTATGATTAAGTAAATTTATTTTTTAACAAAAAGATACTACAAATATCAGGGTATAAACTATTTGTTGTTATAATGTTACGAATTTGATTTCTATTTTATTTTCCACAATTGAAAGTATTTATTTTGATGTATATATATTAGGGTGGCAAAACTTGTGCTATTTTGTTTTTGGTAAATGAAAACCTAAAATGGTACTTGTAGAAATGTTTGAACTTGTTTATTTTTAATCTCAATTTAGTAGCTAAAATAGAAAAGGTATTTTGATACTCTGTATATGATCATATAATTAAACTGCAATATGTATCTTGTAATATATTGTACATACTGTATCATGTCAAGTTTTTTCTTGTTATTTCATAGTAATTAAGCTTTCAATGTTTTTGTCTTGCTTGCTATTTGAATGTTTAGAAAGTCACCTCAGTTTTAGAAAGTTGAATGATTTACACAGCTGTTTTTCCTGGCTGTTGAAAACTTAGATTAGGAAAAGAGTGTGTAGTCAACAAGCATTCTAGATAAGTGGTAAGTGGGTGTGTTTCATGCATTTGCAGTCCTACTGCTCTGACTATATAAGGGTTCTAAAGGCCTTGACATTTTTTCTATATTCTCAAAAAGTCATTTCCATTTCATTGGAAATGGCCAATAATGTTCCAATTAAAGTGAGAGATGAAGAGGGACTGAATAGGGTCTTAAATACCAACCCCATGACTTAATCATCCTACTTGCTAAAATGATTCTGCTGTTGTTAATTGGCTTTTTTATATAATATGTTTTGACTTTATTCTTTACACACATGCCCTACCCCCAACTCTTTCTATATCGTACCTTTTCCTACCACCTCCCACCCATCCAACTTCATGTGCTATCATTTATAGGGAAATTATGTGTTTGTTTGAATGAATGTTTACTCATAGCAATCTTACCTTCTTCTACCTTTTCTCTTAAAGCACTCTTACTACAAGGACATGTTTATATTGTAAATTTACTTTTATCTCCTCTTTACCTGTGGAAAGCACCATTCCCATTATTACCCCAATTTGAATGGCTCTTTCCAAACTCTTTGTGTGTAATTGCAAGATTAAAGTTATTATACTCAATTTTTCAGACACAAGGTTACCTCACTTATCATGAAAATACACAGGACGTACAATACACTATTTCTCTAGAACACTACGTCTTGTGAACTAGCAATTTTTTGGAATATGTTCCTTCTTTCTCCACTCCTAACATTGGGTTTAGTATAAACCATGTATGAGGAAAGTGATGGCCTGAGGTTACTTTTCTTAGACCATGCTCTCTCTCTCTCTGTCTCTCTCTCTGTCTCTCTCTCTCTCTGTCTCTCTCTCTCTCTCTCTCTCTCTCTCTCTCTCTCTCTCTCTCTCTCTCTCCCTGTTTTTTGGCTTTGTTTTGAAGAACAAAAATAAAAGAGGAAAGTTTTGGGCATTTTTGCATGAATGTATACAGGTGTATTTTTGTCAGTGCTTGGCTTTTTTTTTCTTTTTCTAGGGTTTGATACTCTTTGTTAGGGTCTTGCTAGTTACAGTGAGCAGGGGGTGCATGTAGGGCAGGGTGTGACCCGGAATTTGTCAACGTTTTCTTTGTGTGTACGAATTGAGCATAATGTTTTTTTGTTTGTTTGTTTTGTTTTCTTTTTTTCTTGAACTTCACACGGTCTATGAGTTGTTTCTTTGGCAGTCCGGGCCTCTGGGGTTGGCATCCCACTATCTGTGACTGCGTATTGTGTCTGTTCTTTTGTGACTGGGTTGTCTCACTCAGGATGATATTCTCTAGATGCAAAGACCATGCTCTATTGTTCACAGTGACTGCAATAAGAACAACGGGATATGATTCAAACCAGCCAATTTCTAGGATCTTTTTTTTTTCAGTTTGAATCTAAGATCTTGACACTGGGAGACAGTATCCCAGAAAATGGTGGCAACCGTATTAACCAAACTGAGTACAAAAGGATAAAGGTGATGTGAATACTGCTAATGATATTTTCCTGATTCTTGAAAATCTGGTGATAACCTCACATTCTTGAAACTTGTTCACAATGTTTTGTTACATTTGTTTCTGCTGTTTACATAAGCTTACATTGTTATTTGCATCACAAAGTCAAGATGGAGTCACCTAACAGTAGCAATCACCCATGTCTATTAGATGTCAAGCCATCATGGCTGATGATTTGTCTCAAAGACTTAAAGAAGATATTGGTGTAAAGCCAGCTACAGATTTTAGTGCTTCATCAGGAATTTTGTTCCCAAATTGAGTTAGACATCCTTTAAATACTACCATAGTTTTGTACTATCAAAAATTTGTCTCTAGTTATATAAAGTCTTAAGTCTAAAACAAAAAAAAAAAAATTCAGTCGTATGTACTTTAAGTCTTTAGAATGCACATCTCCTTACACATCAGTAATTCATTTTGAACTCTCTTACAACTTTATTTTAAAAAAGAGAGATACATGTACAGATTTTTAAAGGCATTTTGGCATAACACTATATGAATATTTTTTGTCAGGATTTAATTCTTTGAAAGGTTTGATGGTATAAATAGAAATCTTACTAGTTACCATAAGGATAAAGCACATGTAAAACAGAATGTAAAATGGAAACAGTCAGAGATTTCTTGGTGTGTGTAGATTAAATATAATGATTTTTGAAAACCAAATATTGCAGCAAAGCTATATTCATAGCGCTTGGATTACTAATTATTTAAGGTCTAGGTGTACCACACTCTGAGAGAGTGCTATACAGTTTTTTTTTCCTAAGAAGTACTGAGGCTTTTATTTTTGGGGCTTTAATTTTCTTGAGATTCATATGGCCTGTAAGTTGTTTCTGGAGTATTCAGAGCTTTCTGGGGCTAGACTCCAATTAACAGTGACTGCATATTATGTCTGATCCTTTGTGACTGGGTTATGTAACTCAGGATGATATTCTCTAGATGCATTCATTTTATTAGGAATTTCTTAAAGTTGTTATTTCTAATGGCTGAGTAGTACTCCATTGTGTAAATATACCACAATTTTTCATCTACTGAAGGACATCTGGGTTCTTTCCAGCTTCTTCCTATAATAAATAGGACTACTATGAACATTGTAGTGCATGTGTCCTTATTCTATGTTGAAACATCATTGGGTATATTCCCAAAAGTGGAATAATTGGGTCTTAAGGTAGAACTCTGTCCAATTTCCTGAGGAACCAACAGACTAATTTCCAGAGTGGTTGTACCAGCTTACAACACCAACAACAGTGGAGGAGTGTTCCTCTTTCTCTGCATCCTTGCCAGCATCTGCTGTCATCTGAGTTTTGATCTTAGCCATTCTGACTGGTATGAGGTGCTATCTGAAGGTTGTTTTAATTTGTATTGTCATGATTACTAGGGATGTTGAGCACTTCCTTAGATGCTTCTCAGCCATTCAATATCCCTCAATTGAGAACTTTTTCTTTAGCTCTGTACCCCAATTTTAATAGGGTTGCTTGATTATCTGTTGTCTATTTCTTTGAGTTCTTTGTATACCTTGGATATTAGGCCTCTATCTGATGTGGGGTTGGTAAAGATCTTTTCTCATTCTGTTGCCTGCCATTTTATTTTCTGGACAGTGTCCTTAGCCTTACAGAAACTTTGCAGTCTCATTAAGTCCTATTTGTCAATCTTTGTCCTTAAATCATGAGCCATTGGCATTCTGTTCAGGAAATTTTCTCCTGTGCCTATGTGTTCTAAGGATTTCCCATGTTCTCTTTTAATAGTTTCAGTGTACCTGGTTTAATGTGGAAATCTTTGATTCACTTGCACTTGTGCTGTGCAAAAGAGATAAGAAAGGATCTATTTTCAATCTTTTGCATGCTGACTGCCAATTGACCAACACCAATGTTGTAGAGGCTGTCCTTTTTCCATTGAATGTTTTCAGCTCCTTTGTCAAAAATCAAGTGACAATATGTGTGAAAGTTCATTTGTGGATCTTCTATTCTGTTCTATTGATCAACCTGCCTATCTCTGTACCAGTATTATGCAGTTTTTAATATATTTGTCTTGTAATATAGCTTGAAGTCAAGAATGGCGAATACTGCAGATGTTTTTTTTTTTTTTTTTTTTTGTTGAGAATGGATTTTGATATTCTAGCTTTTCTGTTATTCCAGATGAATTTGCAAGTTGTTCTTTCCAACTCTCTGAAGAATTGGGTTGGAATTTTGATGGGGATTGCACTGCATCTGTAGATTACTTTTGGTAAGATATCCAATTTTACAATGTTGGTTCTTCCAATTCATGAGCATGGGAGGTCTTTCCATTTTCTGAGAACTTTTTCAATTTCTTTCTTCAGAGATTTGAAGTTCTTTTCATACAGGTCTTTCACCAGCTTACTTAGAGTCACACCAAGTTATTTTATACTGTTTGTTACTTGTAGGAAGCCATTGGCGCCAATAGATGGCGCCAGCTTCCCGCCCATTGTTCAGCCTGCAAAAACCTTTCCCCTCGTGTTGCTTGGCAACGACATAAGTCACAGCCCAATCTCAGAGCACGTGATTGAGCTACAGGAGGATGCACCAATCAGGTAGCAACACAAGTCTCTTAGGCATTTATAGCAGTGCATTTCTCCCCCACGTGGAGAGGGAGATAGTGGAGAGATTGCGGGAGCCCCCACGTGGAGAGATGGCAGAGAGATCCCAGGTGGAGAGGGACCCAATAAGAGAGATTGCGGAGAGATCCCACGTGGAGAGAGACTGGGCAGAGAGATCGCACGTGGGAGACTGCACATGAGAGGTCGCCTATACAGTAGACCCCGGTAGGGAGTCCCCGGCTCAGAGAGAAGTTTCCTGCTCGAGAAGTTCCCTGCTCAAAGGAGAAGTCCCCTGCTCAGGGAGATCCCCTGCTCAGAGTATTGTACAATAAAGTTTGTTCGCAGAAGAATCCTGTGGTTGCACTCCTTTTCCTACTGGCGAGAAGTGGGGCGCGCAACAGTTACTATTGTGAAGGTTATGTTTTCCCTATTTTCTTTCTCAGCATGTTTGTTCAAGTTAGAGGAAGGCTGCTGATTTATTTGAGGTAATTCCATATCCAGCCACTCTGCTCAACTTGTTTATCAACTGTAAATGTTCTCTGGTAAAATTTATTGCTCACTTAAGTATACTATCATGTCGTCTTCAAATAGTGATATTTTTACTTCTTCCTGTGATTTGTATCCCTTTGATTTCGAGTTGCTGTATAATTGCCCTGGCCAGGACTTCCAGTACTATTTTTGATAGGTAGGGGAAGAGTGGTCAGCCTTGCAGAGTCCCTGATTTTTGTGGGATTGCTTCAAGTTTCCCACCGTTAAGTTTGATGTTGGCTGTTGGTTTGCTGTATATTGCTTTTATTATGTTTAGGTATGGACTTTGATTCCTGTTCTTTCCAGGATTTTTAACATGAAGGGGTGTTGAATTTTGCCAAATGCTTTCTCAGCATCTAGTGAGATGGCTATGTGAATTATTTCTTTGAGTTTGTTTATATGGTTTATTACACTGATGGATTTCTGTATATTAAACCATTCCTGCATCCCAGGGATGAAGCCTATTTGATCATGGTGAATGATCGTTTTGATGTGTTCTTAGATTCAGTTTCCAAGGATTTTGTTGAGTAATTTTACATCAAAATTCATAAATGAGATTGGTCTGAAGTTTTCTTTCCTTGTAGGGTTTTTGTGTGGTTTAGGAACGAGGGTTATTATAGCCTCAAAAAATGAATTAGGTAGTGTTACACCTGATTTTATTTTGTGGAATAGTTTGGAGACTATTTGTATTATGTCATCAACAAATGTGTGATAAAACTCTGCACTGAACCCATCTGGACTGGACTTTTTTTGGTTGGGAGGCTATTGATGACTGCTTCTATTTTTTTAAGTGTTATTGGATTGTTTAGGTTGTATACCTGGTCCTGGTTTAAGTGTAGTGTCTGGTATCTCTCTAGGATTCTATCTATTTTCTCCAGATTTTCCAGCTTTGTTGAATATTGACTTTGGTATTAGGATCTGATAATTTCTTGAATTTCCTCAGTTTCAATTGTTATGGCTCCACTTTCATTTCTGATTTTGTTAATTTGGATACTCTCTCTTTGTCCTCTAATTAGTAGAGCTAAGGGTTTATCAATCTTGTTAATTTTCTCAAAGAACCAGATCTTGCTTTTGCTGATTCTTTGAATGGTTCTTTTTATTTCTATTTAGTTAATTTATGCTCTGAGTGTGATTATTTCTTGCCATCTACTCTTCTTGGGTGTATCTGCTTTTTTTGTTCTAGACCTTTCAACTGTATTGTCAACTTGCTAGTGTAATCTCTCTCAAGTTATTTTTGGAGGTATTCAGAGCTCTGTGTTTTTCTTTTAGCACTGCTTTCATTGAATCTCATAGGCGTGGGTTTGTTGTAGTTAATTTTCATTAAATTTTAGAAAAGCCTTTATTTCTTTCTTTATTTCTTCTTTGACCATGATATTGTTGAGCAGAGCATTGTTCAGCTTCCATATATATGAGCTTTTTGTTGCTTTTTTGTTTTGTTTTGTTTTTAAAGACAAATCTTAATCCATGGTGATATGATAGGATGAATGGGAGTATTTCAATCTTCTTATATCTGTTGAGGCTTATTTTGTGACTGAATATATAGTTAGTTTTTGAGAATGTGCAGTGAGGTGCTGAGAAGAAGGTGTATTCTTTTTTTCTTAGGGTGAAATGTTCTATATATGTCTTTTAATTCTAATTGATCCATAACCTCTCTTAGTTTCAATGTGTCCTTGTTCAGTTTCTGCTTCTATGATCTGTCCATTGAAGAGCATGTGCTGTTGAAGTCTCCCACTAGTATTGTGTATGGTGCAATGTATGTTTTGAGCTTTAGTTGAGTTTCTTTCATGAATATTGGTGCTCTTGTATTTGCAGCATATATGTTATGAATTGAGAATTCTTCCTAATAAATTTTCTATGTAATGAGTACAAAATGTCTGGTCTGGAAGCATAGCCTTTCTGTGTGGATCTGTCATCAGTAATTCTTAGTAAAATATATCAGGAATTACACGGGACATATAGGTATATGAAATCAGTGATCAGCAATCAAGCCTCAGTGAGAATCACATCATCCAGTGCTGCAATTTTTCTTGTTCCCTGACAATAAAGAGTCTTAACTAATAAAAATGTGGTTTTCTATAATTTAAATCATTCCCTAAGATTTCTACATCAGAGTCAGCACTAAAAACATTACAACCTAACTTCATTAATAATTTTATTTTTTTCAGTGGTTTTCTAAGTATAGTGGTCATTGTTGACATTCTATTGTCTCTAAGGTATTTCCTACAGTGATGTGTAAACTATAATCTGTTCTAGTAAAAATGCCTGTAAGAGATCAAGCATTAGTATTGTGAATACCAGAGATATTGCGCAATAAGGGACCTATAAGACTTCTTAAAATTTTCATTTAATTCTTAGATTAAGAGAGATGTTATGGGTGCAGAACAAGGCTCGGCCCATCCGCCACCTGGACCAGTGGAGATCCAGGGACACAGACCAGGTAAAAGAAAAAGGCAAGAACATATCACTGACAACAAGATGGCAAGTGGAAAGCAAAAGAGCATATCCCAGGGAAACCAAGACTTCCTGGCAACAACAGTACCCAGCTCTCCCATTAAAACAAACATTGGAATGCCAAAAACTCCAGAAAAAGAAGATGCAGACCTAAAATCATACCTCAAGATGATGACAGAGATCCTTAAACAAGAACGGGAGGAAAAGCAAAAAGAATCAGAAGCTTTTAAAGAGGAAACAAGAAAAACACTCAAAGAACTCAAAGAACTCAAAGAACTCAAAGAACTCAAAGAACTAGAGGAAAACAGAACCAAAGAGACTAAGGAATGGAAGAAGGAATTTAAAATGGAAATTTACAAAATAAAGAAAACACTAAAAGAGATAACCCTAGAGGGAGAACACCTAAAAAAGAAATCAGGGGTCACAGATGCAAGCATTTAAAACAGATTAAAAGAGAGGGAAGAGAGAATCTAGGGGGCCGAAGACAACATTGAAAACATAGAAAAAACAGAAAGAGAAGATGCAACAACCTAAAAGCTCCTAGACCAAAATGTCCAGGAGACATTTGGGCACAATGTGAAGACAAAATGAGAAGACTAAATCTAAGGATAATAGGAATAGAAGAGGGAGAAGAATATCAACTAAGAGGCACAGTAAATATCTTCAACAAAATTGTAGAAGAAAACTTTCCTACCCTTAAGAATGAGATGACCATGAGAATAAAAGAAGACTTAGAACTCCAAAAAGGTTGGACCAGAAAAGACACTCCTCCCCACACATACTAGTCAAAACACCAGGTGCCCAAAGCAAAGAAAGAATACTAAAAGCAGTAAGGGAAAAAGGTCATGTAACATATAAAGGCAGACCAATCAGAATCACACCCGACTTCTCAACAGAGACCATGAAAGGTAGAAGAGAGTGGACAGACATCATGCACACACTAAGAGAGCAGAAGTGCCAGCCCAAGCTGCTATACTCAGCAAAACTATCAATCACCATAGAAAAAGAGATGAAGATATTTCAAAACAAATCTAAATTTACACAATATCTGAACACAAACCCAGTACTACAACAAATTATAGGTGGAAATCTCAATAAAATGAGTGGAACTACATCCTAATAAAAACAAGAAAATTCCTAAGCAAGAAAACCAAAAGAAGAAAAAGACCCAGACACAACTCAACCCACTAAAGCAATAATAGCACGAAACTGAAATCACTATTCCTTGAGATCTATAACATAAATCGATTTAACTCCCCAATAAAGAGACATAGGATATCAGACTAGATACAAAAACAAAATCCAACATTTTGTTGCAAACAGGAAACTCATCTCAGAGACAAAGACAGACACTATATCAGAGTAAAAGGGTAGGAAAAAAACTGCCAAAAACGGCCCCAAGAAGCTAGCTGGATTGGCTATTCTAATATCGAATAAAATAAATTTCCAACCAAAAGTTATCAAAAAAGATAAGGAAGGACACTTTTTACTCATCACCAGGGAAATCTGTCAGGAGGAATTCTCAATCCTTAATATATATGCTCCAAATAAAAAAGCATCCACATTCATAAAAGAAACCCTAATAAAGCTCAAAAAACACATTTCACCCCACACAATAATAGTGGGAGACTTTATTACCCCACTCAAACCAATGGACAGATCATGGAAACAGAAAATAAACAAGGACACTGCAAAACTAGCAGAGACTTTGAACCAACTAGAATTAATAGATATATACAGAACATATTAACCTAAAGTAAAAGAATACACCTTCTTCTCAGCACCCCATGGCACCTTCTCGAAAATTGAGCACATAATAGGACACAGAGCGAGCCTCAATCGATATAAGAAGATTGAAATACTCTCATGCATGCTCTCAGATCACCATGGTCTACGGCTGGTCTTTAACAAAAACAAAGACAACAAAAAGCCCACATACACATGGAAACTAAACAACGCTCTGATAAACGATAGCAGGGTCAAAGAAGAATTTAAAAAAGAAATTAAGAATTTTCTACAATTCAACGAAAACAAAAACACAACATACCCAAACCTATGGGATGCAATAAAAGTAGGTACCTTTTCCCTAATTTCTTTCTCCACATGTTTGTCCTCTGAGTATAGGAAGGCTACTGATTTGTTTGAGTTCATTTTGTATCCTGCCACTTTGCTGAACTTGTTTATCAGCTGTAGAAATTCTCTGGTGGAATTTTTGGGGTCACTCAAGTACACTATCATGTCATCGGCAAAGAGTGATGTTTTTATCTCTTCATTTCCGATATGTATCCCCTTGATCTCCTTTTGCTGTCTCATTGCTTCAGCCAGGACTTCCAGTACTATGTTGAATAGGTAGGGGGAGAGTGGAGAGCCTTGTCAGGTCACTGATTTTAGTGGGATTTCTTCAAGTTTCTCGCCATTAAGTTTGATGTTGGCTGTTGGTTTGCTGTATATTGCTTTTATTATGTTTAGGTATGGACTTTGGATTCCTGTTCTTTCCAGGACTTTTAACATGAAGGGGTGTTGGATTTTGTCAAATGCTTTCTCAGCTTCTAGTGAGATGACCATGTGATTTTGATCTTTGAGTTTGTTTATATGTTGGATTACATTGATGGATTTCCTTATATTAAACCATCCCTGCATCCCAAAGATGAAGCCTACTTGGTCATGATGAATGATCATTTTAATGTGTTCTTAGATTCGGTTTGCAAGGATTTTGTTGAGTATTTTTGCATCAATGTTCATAAGTGATATTGTTCTGAAGTTTTCATTCCTTGTAGGGTCTTTGTGAGGTTTAGATAGGAGGGTTATTGTAGCCTCAAAAAATGAGTTAGGTAGTATTCCATCTGATCCTATCTTTTGGAATAATTTGGAGAGTATTGGTATTATATCCGCAATAAATGTCTGATAAAATTCTGCACTGAACCCCTCTGGACATGGGCTTTTTTTGGTTGGGAGACTATTGATTACTTCTTCTATTTCTTTAGGTGTTATAGGGTTATTTAGATGGTTTACTTGGTCCTGTTTTAACTTTGGGATCTTGTATCTGTCTAGGAATTCATCCATTTCCTCCAGTTTTTCCAATTTTGTGGAGTATAAGTTTTTGTAGTAGGATCTGATGATTTCTTAAATTTCCTCAGTTTCAGATGTTATGTCCCCACTTTCCTTTCTGATGTTGTTAATTTGTATACTCTCTCTTTGCCCTCTAGTTAGTCTTGCTAGGGGTTTATCAATCTTGTTGATTTTCTCAAAGAACCTACTCTTGGTTTTGTTGATTTTTTAATGGTTCTTTTTGATTCTATTTGGTCTATTTCTGCCCTAATTTTGATTATTTCTTGCTGTCTACTCTTTTTGGGGATATCTGCTTTCTTGTGTTCTGGGCTTTTAGCTGTGCTGTCAGGTTGCTAATGTAAGCTCTCTACGGTTTCTTTTTGGAAGCACTTAGGGCTATGAGTTTTCCTCTCAGTATTTTTGGTACCCTTTTGGTACCTACTAAAAACAATCTACAGATTCAATGCAATCCCCATCAAAATTCCAACCCAGTCTTCTTGGAACTGAAAAGATCTATGTGAAATTTCATCTGGAATAACTAGAGACCTAGAATAGCAAAATTTATCCTCAACAACAACAAAAAAAAAAAACTGCAGGAATCATTATCCCTGACCTCAAGCTATATTACAAGGCAATTGTGCTGAAAACTGCATGGTACTGGTACAGAAATAGGCATGTGGATCAATGAAATAGAATAGAAGATCCAGAAATGAGCCCTCATGTATATGGTCACCTGATTTTTGACAAAGGAGGCATAAACATTCAATGAAAAAAGGACAGCCTATTCAAGAAATGGTGCTGGTCCAACTGGCACTCAGCATGCAAAAGAATGAAAATAGACCCTTTCTTATATCCTTGTAAAAATCTCAAGTGTAAGCAGATCAAAGATCTCCATATTAAACCAGATACACTGAAACTATTAAGTTAGAAAGTAGGGAAAACGTTAGAACACATAGGCACAGGAGAAATTTTCCTGAACAAAACACCAAGGGCTCAAGCTCTAAGGTCAAAGATTAACAAATGGGACTTAATGAGATTGCAAAGTTTCTGTAAGAATAAGGACATTGTCAAGAAAACACAAAGGCAAACAACAGAATGGGAAAAGATCCTTACCAACACCACATCAGATAGAGGCCTAATATCCAAGGTATACAAGGAACTCAAAAAGCTAGACACAATAAAATCAAATAACCCTATTAAAAAATGGGGCACAGAGATAAAAAACATTCCCAGTTGAGGAACACCGAATGGCCGAGAAACATCTGAGGAAGTGCTCGACATCCATAGCCATCAGGGAAATGCAAATCAAAATAACCCTGAGATTCCACCTCACACCAGTCAGATTGGCCAAGATCCAAAACTCAGATGACAGCAGATGCTGGTGAGGCTGCTGAGAAAGAGGAACACTTCTCCACTGTTGGTGGGGTTGCAAACTAATACAACCACTCTGGAAATCAGTCTGGTGATACCTCAGAAAATTGGATATAGTACTACCTGAAGACCCAGATATTCCACTTCTGGGCATGTACCCCAGAGACACTTTAATACACAACAAAGATATATGCACCACAATGTTCATAGCGGCTGTATTTATAATAGCCAGAAGCTGGAAAGAAACCAGATGTCCTTAAGAAGATGAATGGATACAAATATTGTGGTACATTTATACAATGGAATACTACTCAGCCACCAGAAACAATGACTTAACCAAATTCGTAAGAAAATGGCTGCATCTAGAGAATATCATCCTGAGTGAGATAACCCAGTCACAAAAGAAAAGATATAATATGCAGTCACTGATATTGGGATGCTAACCCCAGAGGCTTGCACTCCCCCAGAAACAACTCACAGACTATATGAAGTCCAAGAAATAAAGAAAACAAAAGAAAATATATTTACAATACAAGAAGACTTTGACTATTTCCATGTTGCGTTTTGTTTTTCATGTACTTTACGCTCATTGTAACTATTAGGTTTTCAATGCATAATGTCAAGCCCATGAAAAAATCAAGTACTGACTAAAAAATATATTCACATAGTTTTATGTAAAAATTATTTCAATATCTGAAAAAACAGTACTGACAAAAATGTATAATTTTAAGCAAAAAATGTTTAAAATCTGTACATTTATCTTTGTTTTGTAAAATAAAATTGTTTTTAAAAAGATGCAGTATTTCTAGAGAAAGGTAAAAAAAAAAAAAAACAAACAAAACAACAACAAAAAAAAAAACATTGAAACAATCAACAAAACCAAGAGCTGGTTCTTTGAGAAAATCAACAAAATTGATAAACCCCTAGCCAGACTAACTAGAGCACAAATAGAGAGTATACAAATTAACTAAATGAGAAAGGAAAGTAGAGACATAACAACTGAAACGGAGGAAATTTAAGAAATCATGGGATACTAATACAAAAGCCTATACTCCATTAAGTTGGAAAATCTGGAAGAAATGAATGAATTCCTATACAGATACAGGATCCTAAAGTTAAACCAGAACCAGGTAAACCATCTTAATAATCCCATTAACACCTAAAGAAATAGAAGAAATCTTCAAAATCCTCCCTACCAAAAAAACCCCAGGTCCAGAGAGGTTCAGTGTTACCTCCTAATTCTTAGAAAGTATTTTTTAATAAACTATGATATGTATGTAGTTTTGGACTTTGCAGGAGGAGAATTGAAATCTCTATAGGAAAGCAAATAAAAGTACTTGAAACATATGTATAAGCTCAGAGAAACCTCATGTGGAAGCACAAATGTCAAGCAGTTAGCCTATAGCTAATTATTTATAGTACAGAGGTATATGTAGTAAATTTTCATACAGCTAATGAAAATTTATTAGATTGTTATTACAGTAACAATAGCCATTTTAAGAAAATGGAAGAATAAAATTTATACAGTTAAATAGTAAGGAAATTTTGCATGTGTGTATGTATGTGTATATGTGTGTGTGCTCATAGGCAAAACACATGCATATGGTAGTGTAGTGTGCATACATATTTGTATGCATATTTTAATGTGTATGATGTACTTCAAATTTCAGGAACATGTACATTTGTGTCCTTATGCATGTGGAAACCAGAATTTAATACTGGGTATCTTTCTCAGTTGCCTTACTCTTTTGCTGTTGAGGCTATACCTCTTGACCAATGCTTGCCAATTAGTTAGTACAGCTATTCAGCTTACTCTGAGAATCTCATTTCTTCTGGGACTTCAGGAGGCAGCTATGTCTCCCTGACTTTTATATAGGTTCTGGGGATATAACCTCCAGTTTTCATGTTTGTACAGTAAGACCTTTTTAAAACTAAACCATCAGTTCAGCTCTGAGGTGCACTTTCTAAGACATTTGCCTCTTAAAACGAAGAGAAAAGTTAGCAGCTATTTCAATAAAATATATAACCATGTAGAAGAGATTTCAAACAGGAACATTAACAGGCATAATTGAAGATGCCAACTCTCAGTTTTCATCCAACTGAATGGCCTTCATTAACTTTTGGGAGCAATGGACACAAAAATAAATATGTTTTATTTTAAAGTAAGCCTGTTTCTTAAACCTCTTTCAATATTAGTCTAGGAGAAAAACACCATAGTAAGTTCAAAGAAATGAATGGTTATACGTGGATTGTTACTATACTCTAGAGCAATATTTCTCACCTTTCCTAATGCTGTGAGCCTTAACACAATCCCTCATATTATTGTAACCCAAAACCATTTAATTGTTTTGTTGCTACTTCATAACATTTTGATTTAGTTATTAATTACAATGTAAATATCTGTGTTTCCTGGTGGTTTTAGAGGATGCCTATGAAAGGGGTCGTTTGACTTTCCAAAGGGGTCATGACCCACACACAGGTTGAGAAACACTGCTCTAAAGTCGTTTTACCTAATTCCTACACAAAACAGTCATGAGTCTCCCAAATCAAATGTGAACAATAGAGTGGTAAGGATTTGAGGAGCAGAGTTTCTTACATGGGGATATTCACTAAAAAAGTAATCTCATAATTTAGAAACGAATGTTCATCAAGTAGTCTGCTTTTGTTGTGTCACATAGTACCTTCTGTTTAATCATTGCATTGAGATTCAGCAAATTGTCATTATTGTGCCTCACTAGAAAATACTCCTATCTCTGTTGCCTGGGGGGAACCCCTGATAATTAAGGGGTCACAGTCTACTATGACAAATAGCTCCTTTAAGCTTGGTGCAAAATGGAGGACTCCCTTTACCAGCAGAGCTTCTCTCTCTCAGACTCTCTCTGGGGATCTCAACACCATAAACCCTCTACATAAGAAAGGTTGGAAAGTTCTTGGAAGACCTAAAAACATTCTCTTTTCCAGATAAGAACTAGCCTACTTCCTCAAAGGACTTTCTGTACAAATGGGGCATCCACAGAACTTTAAACCTTAGTAATTTCGAAGATCTCTCTCTCTTCGCCCCCTGCCCCCCCCCTCTCTCTCTCTCTCTCTCTCTCTCTCTCTCTCTCTATATATATATATATATATATATATATATATATATATATATACCTGGTTCATACCCAAATAAATTGTATACATATTAGTTCAACCACAAATAAAAGTACTCACAGAAGGTAAGATCATTAAGAGCTCTGTTTCATTGAAGACTGTCAGAGAAAACCCTCTCCTCCCTTCACTCACTTCCAGACAGATGGGTGTACAGTGGTGTCTGGACACCCTGGCAGGGATAAAGCAGATGGGAAACAACAGCAGGATCTCAGGACACATAATATAGTTATCCACAGTTGAAGATGGCATCTGAGTAGAAACTTCAAATAATCAATAAGGAATTTTGTACTTGCCTCAGAATAAAAGTCGCATCTTTTTACATGATAGCACAACCCACTCTGGTCAAACATGACTTTAAAACAATGATATTTTATGCAAATTTTCTGAATAATGCTTAGATAGATATTGCCACTCAGCATAATTAGTCCCTCCTCTCCTCTCTGATAAGTAAAAACAATAGAACTTGATTGTGAAAGAAGCTGTTATGGAAAAGATATGTCTTACTGAATGGGAAAGATTAATAAAATAAGGCCACATTAGACTCAGAATTCTAATTATCTTTCTGTATTTTGCTATCTATGTATTTGTTTATATATATGCATGTGAGAGGATCTTCTGTTTCCCAAACATAAAATTACATCATCATACAACTAAGCAAAGACCTTTCTTTTTGATCCTTCTGCCTCACCCTCCAGTGTAAAAAGGAAAGCATACCTACTACACCAAATTATTTGATCCTTAATTTTTCTTAGCAAGAAATTACATTAGTTGAAATATCTCATAAAAACAATTTCCATTAAATACATGAATTGTTATGTCCATCTAAAACTTTCAGAAATGGCTTTTTAAAAAATAATCCTTTGATCCATTTTTGTGCCCACTGCTTCCATAATCAAGCCACTTAAAAGTCATAAAATTAAAAATTGCCTCTCCCTTTACTCTTCACCTTTGAAATTTTGTGCTTGCCTCAGAATTTCACTACTAGGCAGTGATGCCACTTATTTGATACTCTGCACACTGACCTCATTCAAACTATAATATGTCAGCCATGTTGAGACTGCCTTGAGAAATAAATTATATAACAGAAATGAATAATTTTTTTCATAAATGTGACAATATTCTCTCAGTTTTTATCAACACTAATAGATTTCATTTTCCATTTAATATTATGTTATTAAAAAGATTCACAGACATAGCTTGACAGCACAAGCCCTCTTTTCTCACCAACTCATACCCCATTTACTTTCTTAGGTCTCCTGAGTGACTCTACCTGAGCTTTACTGATACAGATGAGGATGTTTGCAGTTAACCATCAGACTGAGCACAGGGACCCTAATGGAAGTGTTTAAGAAAGGACTTAGAAAGCTGAAGTGGTTTGCAACTCCATAGGAAGAACAATGATATTGTAGTAACTATTTCTGGTTGTCTACTTGACTATATTTGGAACGAACCACAATCCACAATTGGGAAACACAACTTTTATCCTAATCTTGAGGCATAGAAGCTATAACTCTTAGGACACTAAGGCAAGAAGATTTCTGAGCTCAAGGTCATCTGGGACAAAGAAAGTCCCAGATCCGGTTGCAGTGGTACACACCTTCAATCTGGGACACACCTTCAATTGGAGACCTACATAAGGACTTTGGCAAAAGGAAGGCTGGCTCTCTTAGCCTGCTTCCCTTATAGGACTGGGCATCTGTTAGATCCTTAAACTTCACAGCTCCTGCTGACCATTCTTAGGAAGTTAGACTACAGAATGTAAGTCACCAACAAATTCTTTGCTACATAGAAAGTGCCTATAAGTTCTGTGACTCTAGAGAAACCTTACTAATGTGGAAGTTAGTACCAGGAGTGGTTCTAGAGGAGCAGAAGTATAAGGATGGATATTTTAAGAATCTGGAATTGGTTTACTAATTCACCAACACCTTCAACTACTGAAACTTCCCCCAGATACTCTTTTCCCTGGGAGCTCACAGAATATTGAAGATATGTGGTTGAAAATATATTTGAAACTTAAAAAAGCTAAAGCCTTTGATTATCATGATGAATTAGGTGACTTTGTGTACAAAGGTTTCTTGTACTAGATAGAAAAAATTTGGGAAAAATTGGCACATTATTCTTGATATCTGGAAAAAAATGATGAAGGAAAAGAATGAGCTGTATGGTAAAATTGAAAGGCTCCAGTTAAAAGTAAATAGTCAAAAGGTTGTTAGGTGTGTCCTTGAAGAGAATCTTCACTCCAGCAGCCATAGAGCTCAAGTTATAAAAAAAAAAAAAAAAAAAAAAAAAAAAAAAAAAAAAAAAAAACAAACAGAAGCCCTCATTATAAGGTTGGCTGAATTACAGCAAATATTTAAGACTCAGCCTCAGAGGGTACCAGTAGTTAAAGTAATAGCATTAATTGGCAAGAAAATGGGATCCTATAACTTGGAATAAGGATGTGTGGGAGAACCCTGTTGAAGCTGAGAATTTTGAGTCTTCAGATTCTCAAGGGTTTACTCCACCTATGGAAGTAGTACCCTCAGCCCCATCCCTTGAATTAATGCCTCAGTCACTTGAGGAAATTGATTCCTCAGAACCTGTTAAACCAGCAGTGATCTTCACTGAAAAAATAAATGCCAGTCAATATAGTATTGATGTTTCTCAAGGCCCACCAGTAGTTTCTTCTAGACCCATAACCACACTCAAAGCAAAACAGGCCCCTAAATTGGATATAGAAAGTCTATAAAAAATACAATACACTACTAAGGAATTTAATGAGTTTTCTATTTCATTCAAGCAGAAGACTGGGGAATAAGTGTGGGAATAGATTTTTAAGGGTGTGGGATAATGGTAGAAGAAACATAAAACTAGATAAGGTTGAATGGGTCCTCTGAGTAGAGATTCAAGGTTTAATATGGAAGCTTGAACAGTTAAAAAAAAAAAGCTGTCAGAAGATTGCTTAAATGGTTGTCTGAAGTGTTTATCAAAAGATGGCCAACCGAAAAGGAGTTGAAGATGCCTAATATACCTTGGCTTAATGTTGAAGAAGGGATTATAAGGCTCAGGGAAATTTCAGTGTTAGAGTGGATACACTGTGTGTTTAATCCTCCACAATGGGAAGGCCCAGAAGATATGCCCTTCACAAATCTTATAAGACACAAACTGGTGAGAGGGACACCAGCACATTTGAAGTGTTTTGTTCTTGCCCTTTTCCTTGTGCCAGACCTTAGGGTTGGAAATACTGCTGCTGAATTGGATGAACTAAATGCAATGAGTTTAATTGGGTCCTGAGTTAACAAGGGTCAGTTGTCAGCACTGAATCACCAGAGACAAAGTGATTGTAGTTATTATAATGGACAGCATAGACAAAACAATGTTTATGATGACATAGCCCATAATGGCCAGCACAAAAGTAGTGAAATTTATAATAGCTTGACTCGTTCATGCCTTTGGTATTAGCTAATCAATCATGGTGATTTCAGGCATGAAATACATAGGAAGACTACTGCATAACTGTTTAATCTGTATAAACAGAAAAATTCCCAAACAAATGAAAGAAATGCTATATTGAATGGTGATAAAAGGCAATCTCAGCCTATTAACCAATTTGTAGACTTGAGCCAGTTTGCAGACTCAGAATCCCTTGAATGAAGGAGTGACCAGATTCCCCTGAGGAAGGATTTTGATAAGACACCTAAAAGTTTTACGGTTAGCCTGTCTCCAGTTCTTACCCAGAGAACCTATGGCCTTTTACAAGAGTAACTGTATACTGGGGGAAAGGAAATAATCAGACTTTCTGGGGTCTATTGGATAATGTTTCTGAATTGACACTGATCCCAGGAGATCCCAAGAACACTGTGGCCCTCCAGTCAAAATAGTGGATTACGGAAGACAAGTGATTAACAGAGTTTTGACTGATGTCTAACTCACAGTAGGTGGAGTAGGTCCCCGAACACATCCTGTTGTCATTTCTCCAGTTCCAGAATGTATAATTAGGATAAATATACTCAGAAATTGGCAGAATTCTTACTGTACTTTCACTCACCAAGGGTTTCCAGACTACTGCTGCTGCTAAATTCCAGATTTGGCAACAGAAGAGACCAACACTGAGCCCCAGATAAGGCAACATTCCTCAAGCAACCTGATTAGTCAGCAAACTGGTTGCAGGTTCCCTACATTAGACCAATTGCTTTGTGGAAAGGGCAACAGTTTATTCTTACTGAAGTAGATATTTATTCTGGTTATAGATTTGCCTTTCTTGCACATAATGCTTCTGCCCAAACCACCATTTTTGGACTTACAGAATGCCTTACCCATAGTCATGGTATGCCACACAGTATTGCTTCTGAATAAGGAACTCATTTCACAGCCAGAGAAGTATGACAGTGGGCCCATGATCTTGGAATCCACCAGTCTTACAATGTTTCCCATCATCCCAAAGCAGCTGGTCTGATATAAAGATGGAATGGCCCTCTGAGGACGCAGTTACAGTGCCAATTAGGTGGTAGCAGCATAGAGGTCTGGGGCAGTTTTTCAGAAACTAGATTATACTTTGAATCAGTGTCCAATATATGGTACAGTTTCTCCCATAGTCAGAATTCATGGGTCCAGGAATCAAGGGGTAGAAAAAGGAATAGTTTCATTCACTGTAACTCCTGGTGATCCTCTAGGATAATTTTTGCTTTGTGTCCCCTCAAGGCTAAGTTCTGCTGGCCTAGAAGTTTTGGTTCCAGAGGAGGCAATGCTCCTACCAGGAGGCACAACAACCATTCTATTGAATTGGAAACTCAGATTTCACCCTGGTCATTTTGAGATTCTAATGCCCTTAAACAAACAAACTAAGAAAGAAATAACAGTGTTAGGAGGACTGATAGATCCAGATTACCATGGAGAAATTGGATTGCGTCTCTACAATGGAAGTAAAAAGAATTATGGCTGGAGTGCAGGAGATCCCATAGGGTGTCTCTTAGTACTACCATATCCTGTGATTAAAGTCAATGGGAAACTACAACAGCCTGATCCAAGCAGAATGACAACGAACAAAGAACTATCAGGAATGAAGGGATAGGTCTCTCCTTCAGGAAAAGAGCCAAGACCTGCTGAGGTGTTTGCAGAGGGCAGAGAAAATGCAGAATGGGTAGTAGAGGAATGAAATTATAAATACCAGCTAAGGCCACATAACAGGTTGCAGAAAAGAAGATTATAAATTAATATGAATGTTTCTGTTTTGTTTTGTTGAGAACACATTTGTAACATCTATTGGTATTTAAGTTGAGACACTAAAAGAATGTTCCCAATGTATATTGCCCCATTGTAATTTGCAATTGTATGAGGAATACTTATATCATGATAGGCATATTCATGACCTTGTTATTGTTTCATCTGGACATGAGATATTATTAACGTCAAGCTGAAAAGGGGTAGATTGTAGTGTCTATTTCTGGTTTTCAACTAGACTATATCTGGAACAAACTACAATCCAGAATTGGGAGGCCCATCTTTGATCCTGATCTTGAGGTCTAGAGGCTATGAATCTTAGGATACTAAGGCAAGGAGTGTTCTGAGCACAAGGTCATCTGGGACAAAGCAAGTCTCAGATCCAATTGTGGTGGTACACACCCTTAATCTGGGATAAACCTTCCATTAGACACCTACAGAAGTGTCCCGCGCAAGTCGTCTCGCCCGCAAGAACGACGCGGCACACACAGGATCCTTCTGTAGCAAGCTTTAGTAACTCTTGAGAGGGAGAGCCAAAGCTATACAAAGCGGAGACCCTGAGTGCACCAAACCCTCCCCTTATATAGGGGTTTTTTCTCGCCTCGGACGTGGCACCTCCTGATGGGCTAGGGCCAAATCATGCGATGTGATGTCAGAAGCGAGCACCCGGGTCTAGGGGCGTGGCTAGGCTTTAGGCGGGCATGCTCTGGCTATTTACCGTTGTTCCTTAACGGAAACCAGCGCCATCTTGCAATGGCATGTAGGGCGGCGCCCCACATCTTTCTGGACATTGGAAAAAGTAAGGCTAGCTCTCTTTGCCTCCTTGCCTTGTGGGACTTCACCTGCTTGCCTTATGGGACTGAGCATATGCTAGATCCTTGGACTTCACAGCTGCTGTGAATCATTGTTAGAGAGTTGGACTACAGTCTGTAAGTCACCAATAAATCTCTTGCTTTATAGAGACTCCCTATAAGTTCAGTGACTTTAGAGAACCCTGACTAATAAAGGGACTCATGGCTCCAGCCACATATATAGCACAGTATGGCCTTGTCAGGCATCAATGGGAAGAGAAGCCCTTGGTCCAGTGAAGACCTGATTTTACAGTGTAAGTGAATGCCAGAGTGGTGAGGTAGAATTGGGTGGGTGGGAGGGAGAAGCCTCATAAAAGCAGCTGGAGTGAGATGGGAGAGAGGGTTACAGGAAAGGAGGATAACATTCGAAATATAAATACATAAAATATCCAGTAAAGATTACAAAAACATTAACAATCACTTTTTTATATTTAAATGAGCTTTTCTAGACTTAGGATATTCTTAATCTTTTATTTAGCGTATATTTGTTAAGTTTCTTCTTAATTCAGTAGTTGTGGTAATGCACCACGCAGTGTTCTTTATCTGCACACAGAAAACTAATTTCTATAAAGTATGATACTAAAATAATTAAGGGTGTTGCCAAGTGGTTGATGATATTTGAGGTATTGTGCTAAGTATAAAGAAAGCACACTGTAAGCAATGCTGGTTTAACTTAGAACAGAAAGTCTCTAAAAATAAGAGGATGGAGGCAAGAAATTAAAGGGGGTGTTTCAAGCAGAAGAAAAAAAGTCATTGTATACCAGTATCTAAGAAGAGATTTTGGGTTTTTTTAGAGTATATATGTTTCATTTCTAAAATAAAGTGGGTTTTCTGTGAGTCAGAAAGCTAGACCTATTTTGTGTTTCTTGGATCTTCCATACATTTTTTAGTGCATCTCATATTTGTGCAACCCATATTTGCCTGTGGGTTGATTACTAACTGGTAAGAGGATACTGCAGAAATGATGGCAGTCACAGCACCTGCATATATGGGGAACATAGGAGGTAGACAATGGAAAAAAAGAAGAGTGGTTTTATGCCAAATATTTTCACAATGATTCATAGTACTTAAGTTCATCTTATTTCTTGTTTCTAAAACTATTGGCTTTCTATTCAAATGCTAGTATGAGGAACTCAAAGAACAGGAAATACATACCAGTAACCAACAACAATCAGTAATTATATAGCTGTGGATTTAGTTCAGTGTGTATAGTTTGCACAGCATACTCAAAGTCTTGGGTTTAATCTATAACACCTTATAAACTCAGTGTGGTGGCACATACATTAACCAAGTACAAGGAGGCAAAGGCAGAAAGATCAGAAATTCAAAGTCATCATCATAGGCTACACAGAGAATTTGAGGCACCCTTAGGCTATCAGAAAAACTGACTCATCTTAGCCTATGTAGGGTGCTTGATACCAGTTTGGCTAGAGACCATAGTTTGTTTGTTTTATTTTTCATCACTAATAAGTTGAAGAAAAATGAATTTTCTACTGTTAAATGTTAAACACACGAATGAATATGCCAAACTAGTTAGAGAAAAGCCTATGAGGTCTCAATCCTACACAAAGAACTATAAGCAAATAAGGAAGACTGTGAGTAGGAGAGGTGTTTTTCCTCCAAGCTAGAACATACTAACTGCTTGTTCAATATCAACAAAAGACATACGAATAAGGATTATTAGGCTAAATATACAATCACCCTTCAGAAAAAAGAGGCCATAAATTTGAAGGAGAGTAAGAAAGGATATTTGGAAAGAAATGGAAGGAGAAAATTGAGGAAAGAAATGTTAATTATAATGTCAAAAATAAGAAATAAAAAAGATAACTCCCTAGTAAAATTTAAGATTATTTGTCTTTTTTTACAACTTTATTTTAAAGAACAAAGATAAATATACATATTTTAAGCATTTTTGCATAAAAGTATATAATACATTTTTGTCAGTACTTGTTTTTTTTTTTTTTTTTAAGGTTTGATAGTGTGATCAAGATCCCACCAGTTACAATGAGCAAAAAGTGCATGTAAAACAAGATGCAACCTGGAAATAGTCAAAATTTTCTGGGTGTTTAAAATTTTTTTTTTAACAATGAGCAGACAGTACATGTAATAGAGAGTACAGCCAGGAATTTGTGAATGTGTTCTTGGTGGGTAAAGATTGAGCATGAGTATTTATTTTGTTTTGTTTTGTTTTTTTCCTGGACTTTATACAGTCTGTGAGTTGTTCCTGGGGCAGTGCGAGCCTCTGGGGTTAGCTTCCACTACCAGTGACTGCATATTATGTCTGTTCTTTTGTGACTGGGTTATCTCACTCAGGATGATATTTTCGAGATGCAGCCATTTTCTTAAGAATTTGGTTAAGTCATTGTTTCTGGTGCCTGAGTAGTATTCCATTGTGTAAATGTACCACAATTTTTGTATCCATTCATCTTCTGAAGGACATCTGGGTTCTTCCGGCTTCTGGCTATTATAAATAGAGCTGCTATGAACAATGCGGTGCATATATCTTTGTTGTGTATAAAAGTGTCTCTGGGGTATATGCCCAGAAGTGGAATAGCTGGGTCTTCAAGTAGTACTATATCCAATTTTCTGAGGTATCGCCAGACTGATTTCCAGAGTGGTTGTATTAATTTGTAACCGCACCAACAGTAGAGATGTATTTCTCTTTCTCCACAACCTCGCCAGCATCTGCTGTCATCTGAGTTTTGGATCTTGGCCAATCTGACTGGTGTGAGGTGGAATCTCAGGGTTGTTTTGATTTGCATTTCTCTGATGGCTAAGGATGTCTAGCACTTCCTCAGATGTTTCTCAGCCATTCGATATTCCTCAGCTGAGAAAGTTTTGTTTAGCTCTGTACCCCATTTTTTAAAAGTGTTGTTTAATTCTCTGGTGTCTAGCCTTTTGAGTTCCTTGTATACCTTGGATATTAGGCCTCTATCTGATGTGGAGTTGGTAAAGATCTTTTCCCATTTTGTTGGCTGCCATTTTGTTTTCCTGACAATGTCTTTAGCCTTACAGAAAATTTGCAATCTCATTAAGTCCCATTTGTTAATCTTTGACCTTAGAGCTTGAGCCATTGGTGTTTTGTTCAGGAAATTTTCTCCTGTGCCTGTGTATTCTAAGGTTTTCCCTACTTTCTCATCTAATAGTTACAGTGTATCTGGTTTAATGTGGAGATCTTTGATCCACTTACACTTGAGATTTGTACAAGCAGATAAGAAAGGGTCTATTTTCATTCTTTTGCTTTTTGAATGCCAGTTGGACCAGCACCATTTGTTGAATACGCTGTCCTTTTTCCATTGAATGGTTATGGCTCTTTTGTCAAAAATCAGGTGAGCATATATGTGGGGGCTCATTTCTGGATCTTCTATTCTATTCCATTGATCTACATGCCTATATCTGTACCAGTACCATGAGGTTTCAGCACAATTGTCTTGTAATATAGCTTGAGGTTAGGGATAGTGATTCCCACAGATGTTTTTTTGTTGTTGAGGATGTATCTCGCTATTCTAGGTCATTTGTTATTCCATACGAAACTGCACATTGATCTTTCCAATTCAATTAAATACTGGGTTGGAATTTTGATGGGGATGGCATTGAATCTGTAGATTGCTTTTGGTAGCATGGCCACTTTTAAAATGTTGATCCTTTCAATCCATGAGCATGGAAGATCTTTCCATTTTGTGAGATCATTCTCAATTTCTTTCTTTAGAGGTTTGTAGTTCTTGTCATACAGGTCCTTCACTTGCTTAGTTAGAATCACACCAAGGTATTTCATAGTATTTGTGACGATTGTGAAGGGTACCTTTTCGGTAATTTCTTTCTCCACATGTTTGTCCTTTGAATATAGGAAGGCAACTGATTTGTTTGAGTTAATTTTGTATCCAGCCACTTTGCTGAACTTGTTTATCAGCTGTAGCAGTTCTCTGGTGGAATTTTTGGGGTCACTTAACTACACTATCATGTCATCGGCAAAGAGTGATGTTTTTACCTCTTCTTTTCTGATTTGTATCCCCTTGATCTCCTTTTGCTGTCAAATTGCTCCAGCCAGGACTTCCAGTACTATGTAGAATAGGTAGAGGGAGAGTGGGCAGCCTTGTTGGGTCGCAGATTTTAGTGGGATTGCTTCAAGTTTCCCACTGTTAAGTTTGAAGTTGGCTTTTGGTTTATTGTATATTGCTTTTATTATGTTTAGGTATGGACCTTGGATTCCTGTTCTTGCAAGGACTTTCAACATGAAGTGGTGTTGAATTTTGTCAAATGCTTTCTAAGCATCTAGTGAGATGATCATGTGATTTTGTTCTTTGAGTTTGTTTATATGGTGGATTACATTGATGGATTTCCTTATATAAAACCATCCCTTTATTCTGGAGATGAAGCCTGCTTGGTCATGATGAATGATTGTTTTGATGTGTTCTTGAATTCGGTTTGCAAGGATTTTGTTGAGTATATTTGTGTCAATGTTCATAAGTGAGATTGGTGTGAAGTTTTCTTTCCTTGTAGTGTCTTTGTGTGGTTTAGGTAGGAGGGCTATTGTAGCCTCAAAAAATGAGTTAGGTAGTATTCCATCTGATTCTATCTTGTGGAATAGTTTGGAGAGTATTTCTGTTATATCTGCAATAAATGTCTGATAAAATTCTGCATTGAACCCGACTGGACCTGGGCTTTTTTTGGTTGGGAGCCTTTTGATGACTTCTTCTATTTCTTTATGTGTTATGAGATTATTTAGAAGGTTTACTTGGTCCTGGTTTTACTTTAGGATCTTGTATCTGTTTAGTAATTCAATCGTTTCCTTCAGATTTTCCAATTTTGTGGAGTATAAGTTTTTGTAGTAAGATCTGATGATTTCTTGAATTTCCTCAGTTTCAGTTGTTATGTCTCCACTTTCCTTTCTGATTTTGTTTATTTGGATACTCTCTATTTGCCCTCTAGTTAGTCTGGCTAGGGGTTTATCAATCTAGTTGATTTTCTCAAAGAACCAACTCTTGGGTTTTTTTTGATTTTTTCAATGGTTCTCTTTGTTTCTATTTAGTATATTTCTGCCCTAATTTTGATTATTTCTTGTCATCTACTTTTCTTGGGTATATCTTCTAATTTTGTTCTAGGACTTTTAGCTGTGATGTCAGGTTGTTGATGTAAGCTCTCTCCAGTTTCTTTTTGGAAGCACTTAGGGCTATGTGTTTTCCTCTCAGTACTGCTTTCATTGCATCCCATAGGTTTCGGTATGTTGTGTTTTCATTTTCGTTGAATTCTACAAAATCCTTAATTTCTTTCTTTATTTCTTCTTTGACCCTGCTATGGTTTAACAGAGTGTCATTTAGTTTCCATGTGTATGTGGGCTTTTTGTTGTCTTTGTTGTTGTTAAAGACCAGCCGTAGACCATGGTGATCTGAGAGGATGCATGGGAGTATTTCAATCTTCTTATATCAATTGAGGCTTGTTCTGTGTCAAATTATGTGGTCAATTTTCGAGAAGGTACCATGGGGTGGTGAGAAGAAGGTGTATTCTTTTACTTTAGGATGATATGTTCTGTAGATATCTATTAATTCTAGTTGGTTCTAAGTCTCTGCTAGTTTGTAGTGTCCCTGTCCAGTTTTTGTTTCCATGATCTGTCCATTGGCGAGAGTAGAGTGTTAAAGTCTCCCACTATTATTATGTGTGGTGAAATGTATTTTGGAGCTTTAGTATGGATTCTTTTATGAATGTGGGTGCTTTTCTATTTGGAGCATATATGTTAAGGATTGCGAGTTCCTCCTGACAGATTTCTCCGGTAATGAGTAAAAAGTGTCCTTCCTTATCTTTTTTGATAACTTTTTGTTGGAAATTCACTTTATTCAATATTAGAATAGCCACTCCAGCTTGCTTCCTGGGACTGTTTGCTTGAAAGTTTTTTCCCACCTTTTTACTTTGAGATAGTGTCTGTCTTTGTCTCTGAGATGAGTTTTGTGTATGCAGCAAAATGCTGGATTTTGCTTATGTATCCAGTCTGATATCCTATGTCTCTTTATTGGGGAATAGAATTTATTTATGTTAATAGATCTCAAGGAATAATGGGTTCTCTTTCCTACTATTATTGCTTTAGTGGTTTGAGTTGTATGTGTGTCTTTTTCTTCTTTTGGTTTTCTTGCTTAGGAGTTTTCTTGTTTTTACTAGGTTGTAGTTCCCCTCTTTGTAATGGGTTTTCCACCTATAATTAGTTGTAGTGCTGTGTTTGTGGTCAGATATTGTGTAAATTTTGATTTGTCTTGAAATATCTTCATCTCTCCATCTATGGTGATTTATAGTTTTGCTGGGTATAGCAGCTTGGGCTGGCACTTATGCTCTCTTAGGGTGTGCATGATGTCTGTCCAGGCTCTTCTGGCTTTCATAGTTTCTGTTGAGAAATTGGGTGTGATTCTGACTGGCCTGCCTTTATATGTTACCTGACCTTTTTCCCTTACTGCTTTTAGTGTTCTTTCTTTGCTTTGGGCACTTGGTATTTTGACTATTATGTGTCGGGAGGTATTTCATTTCTGGTCCAACCTATTTGGAGTCCTGAAGGCTTCTTTATGCTTGTGGTCATCTCACTCTTAAGGGTTGGGAAGTTTTATTCTACAATTTTGCTGAAGATATTAATGTGCCTCCTAGTTGATACTCTTCTCCCTCTTCTATTGCTATTATCCTTAGTTTTGGTCTTTTCATTGTGTGCTGGATCTCCTGGACATTTTGGGTTAGGAGCTGTTTGGTTTTTGCATCTTCTCTTGCTGTTTTGTCTATGTTTACAATGTTGTCTTCTGCCCCTGAGATTCTGTCTTCCATCTCTTGTAGTCTATTGGAAATGCTTGCTTCTGTGACTCTTGATTTCTTTTTTAGGTGTTCTACCTCTAGGGTTATCTATTTAGTGTTTTTTGTATTGTGTCAATATCAGTTTAAATTCCCTCTTCCATTCCTTCATCTCTTTGGTTCTGTTTTCCTCTAGATCTTTGAGTTCTTTGAGTGTTTTTTTTGTTTCCTCTTTAAAAGCTTCTGATTCTTTTTGCTTTTCCTCCCATTCTTGTTTAAGTATCTCTATCATCATCTTGAGGTATGATTTTAGGTCTGTGTCTTTTTTTTCTGGAGTGTTTGGCATTCCAATGTTTGCTGTTATGGGTGAGCTGGGTTCTGGTGTTTCCAGGTTGTCTTGGTTTCCTTGGGACATACTCTTTTGCTTTCCTCTTGCCATCTTGTTGTCAATGATATGTTCTTGCCTTTCTCTTGAATCTGGTCTGTGTCCCTGGATCTCCACTCATCCAGGTTTCAGATTGGCTGTGCCCTGTTCTGTGCCCTGAAGTCTTTGCTGGGTGGAAACAGAAGTTCTAAAGTTGTGTTTCTGGTCCCTGGATCAGGTAGGGCATGGGGTGCGCTTTCCATGCGCCTTCCAAAGAGATCTCTCTGCTCCCTGGCTGCCTAGATCTCCTACTCATCAGTCTTTAAACTTTTAGGAGCTGCTGGTAGGGGGGGAAGATGGGCTGCACCCTGTTCTGTGCCCTGAAGTTGCTGCTGGGTGGAAACAGAAGTTCCAAAGTTGTGTTCCTCGTCCCTGTATCAGGCAGAGCTAGGGGTTCGTTTACTGTGCACACTCGGCAGAGATTTAGGGCTGCCCAGATCTCCTACTAACTAGTCTTTAAAGCTTTAGGAGCTGCTGATCCGGGTAGCAGGTTATTTGTCTTGTATAATATTGAAAATAATAGTTTTGCTATTGTCAATAAAATTTAATTTTATTTATTGTCATAAATCTTGATTTATATTTTTATAAATATTAACTAAGTGTATCATGAGCTTGTAGAAACATTTGTTATGATTAATCTGAACAGAAGTAGCAGATATTTTGATTCTGATTTATAAAGATTATTGCACAAGGACAACAAATGACAAAACAATCATGATCTTTTAAGTTTAGAGTGAAAATATATTTATTGTTTCTCTTAAGAGTCCCAAGGATGCAAAAAGAAAAATAAACAATATCATGGAGAAAACTAAAAAACAAGTTGGCAGAGGAAAAGATTACTGAACAAAGACCATAGGATACACATGCTGATAGACAGAGGTAGCCTGGGTCTAGTATATGGAGAAATTTTAAAGCACAAAAATAACTCCTACAGATTGTTCTACATCTCAGCACAAGACTATGTAACAGAAGCTTTTACGCATATAGTTGTTCCTAAGGGACCAACTTGTTGGCAAGGCCTGGCAACAAGTTTCCTTAAATGCCTTCTACTGACAGCCCCATCTGGCCAGGTTTCACTGCCAGCATTCATTGCCCCCTCCTTTGTTCCTTTCACTTGATTTTCACTAAACTAAGAATTTGAAAGAAAAGCAAACTAGTATACATCTACACATTGTATATCAAAAATAACTTGTTTAATTATTTTACACTTTTAGTTGTTCTGAGTTGACTGTTTTTCCCATGATTTGTACATCATAAAAGGAAAAATGGAATCTTCAGACATAATTCAATGCTAAAAACTCACCTAGCATATACAACGTTTTTGGGTCTATCTCTAGCACCTCAAAACAAGTCAAAGGCAGATGTGCCAATAGAAAAACATTATGTATTTTAAAAACATACATATCTGTAAGTAAAATGTATTAATTTTTAGCTGCTTACAAATACCATTTTTTTAAAAGAAGGAAAATCCATTTTTTTTACTGCTAGGATTTTACTTGTAATTTTGTTTTCTTAGATATGATAGACATTCAAAAGGTAAAATACCCTGTTTTGGTCTTCAATATTTAAAGTGAGACTATCAATGTATTATTTGTCTTTGTTTTATAACTTGTGTGCTTTATCATGAGACCACAGGAAATATTTTGTCAAATCTTTAAAACTTGCATGCATTTTAAAAAAATATCAGGATCATAGCTACCTTCCCTCTACATAAAGATTTTGGCATAATAATAAAATGTATCGTGTTGTTTTCTTTTTTTTTGATGATAAGAAAATTTATTTTTTATTACGTGAATTTTTAAGAAGTGCTCTTCCTATTTTCTTTTTTTAAACAACTTTATTTTACAAAACAAAAATAAATGTACAGATTTTAAACATTTTTTGCTTAAAATTATACATTATTGTCAGTACTTTTTTTCAGATTTTAACATAATTTTTACATAAAACTATATGAATATATATTTTAGTCAGTACTTGATTTTTTCAAGGTTTGATAGTATGCCTTGAAAACTTAATAGATACAATAAGCATAAAGTACATGTAAAACAAAATGTAATGTGGAAATAGTTAAAGTTTTCTTGTTTTGTAAGTATTTTTTGTATTGCTTTGTTTTCTTTATTTCTTGAACTTCATACAGTCTGTGAGTTGATTCTGGGGGAGTGCAAGCCTCTGTGGTTAGCATCCCAATCAGTGACTGCATATTATGTCTGTTCTTTTGTGACTGGGTTATCTAACTCAGGATGATATTCTCTACATGCACCCTTTCCTTAAGAATTTGGTTAAATCATTGTTTCTGGTGGCTGAGTAGTATTCCATTGTGTACAGGTACAACAATTTTTGTATTCATTCATCTTCTGAAGGACATCTAGGTTCCTTCCAACTTCTGGCTATTATAAATAGAGCTGCTATGAACATTGTGGTGCATATATTTTGTTGTGTATTAAAGTGTCTCTGGGGTATAAGCCCAGAAGTGGAATAGCTGGGTCTTCAGGTAGTACTATATCCAATTTTCTGAGGTATCAACAGACAGATTTCCAGAATGGTTGTATTAGCTTGCAACCCCACCAATAGTGGAAAAGTGTTCCTCTTTCTCTTCAGCCTCGCCAGCATCTGCTGTCATCTGAGTTTTGGACCTTGGCCAATCTGACTGGTGTGAGGTGGAATCTCAGGGTTCTTTTGATTTGCATTTCCCTGATGGCTAAGGATGTTGAGCACTTCCTCAGATGTTTCTCGGCCATTCGGTGTTCCTCAACTGAAAACATTTTGTTTAGTTCTGTACCCCATTTTTAATAGGGTTATTTGATTCTCTGGTGTATAGCTTTTTGAGTTCCTTGTACACCATGGATATTAGGCCTCTATCTGATGTGGTGTTGGAAAAGATCTTTTAACATTCTGTTGGTTGCTGTTTTGTTTTCTTGACTATGTCCTTAGCCTTACAGAAACGTTGCAATCTCATTAAGTCTTATTAGTTAATCTTTGACCTTAGAGCTTGAGCCATTGGTGTTTTGTTCAGGAAATTTTCTCCTGTGCCTATGTGTTCTAAGGTTTTCCCTACTTTCTCATCTAATAGTTACAGTGTATCTGGTTTAATGTGGATATCTTTGATCCACTTACACTTGAGCTTTGTACAAGGAGATAAGAAAGGGTCTATTTTCATTCTTTTGCATGCTGAGTGCCAGTTGGACCAGCACCATTTGTTGAATAGGCTGTCATCTTTCCATTGAATGTTTACTGCTTCTTTGTCAAAAATCAGGTGACCATATACATGAGGGCTCATTTCTGGATCTTCTATTCTATTCCATTGACCACATGCCTATTTCTGTACCAGTGCCATGCAGTTTTCAGCACAATTGCTTGTAATATAGCTTGAGGTCAAAGATAGTGATTCCCGCAGATGTTTTTTTTGGTGTTGAGGATGGATTTCGCTATTCTAGGTCTTTTATTATTCCATATGAAATTGGATATTGATCTTTCCAATTCCATGAAGAACATTGTTGCAATTTTGATGGGATTGCATTGAATCTGTAGATTGCTTTTGGTAGGATGGCAATTTTTAAGATGTTGATTTTTCAAATCCATGAGCATGGGAGATCTTCTCATTTTCTGAGATCCTCCTCAATTTCTTTCTTTAGATGTTTGAAGTTCTTGTCATACAGGTCCTTCACTTTCTTAGTTAGAGCCACACCAAGGTATTTCATATTTTGTGAGTATTGTGAAGGGTACCTTTTCCCTAATTTCTTTCTCCACATGTTTTTCCTTTTAGTATAGGAAGGCTACTGATTTGTTTGAGTTAATTTTGTATCCAGCCACTTTGCTGAACTTGTTTATCAGCTGTAGGAGTTCTTTGGTGGAATTTTTGGGGTCACTTAAGTACACTATCATGTCATTGGCGAAGAGTTATGTTTTTATCTCTTCCTTTCCGATTTGTATCCCCTTGATCTCCTTTTGCTGTCTAATTGCTCCAGCCACGACTTCCAGTACTATGTTGAATAGGTAGGAGGAGAGTGGGCAGCTTTGTCGAGTCCCTGATTTTAGTGGGATTGCTTCAAGTTTCTCCCATTAAGTTTGATGTTGGCTGTTGGTTTGCTGTTTATTGCTTTTATTATGTTTAAGTATGGACCTTGAATTCCTGTTCCTTCCAGGACTTTTAACATGAAGGGGTGTTGGATTTTGTCGAATGCTTTCTCAGCGTCTAGTGAGATGACCATGTGATTTTGGTCTTTGAGTTTGTTTATATGGTGGATTACGTTGATGGATTTCCTTATGTTAAACCATCCCTGCCTCCCAGGGATGAAGCCTACTTGGTCATGATGAATGATCGTTTTGATGTGTTTTTGGATTCGGTTTGCGAGGATTTTGTTGAGTATTTTTGCATCAATGTTCATAAGTGAGATTGGTCTGAAGTTCTCTTTTCTTGTAGGGTCTTTGTGTGGTTTAGGTACGAGGGTTATTGTAGCCTCAAAAAAATGAGTTGGGTAATATTCCATCTGACTCTATCTTTTGGAATAGTTTGGAGAGTATTGGTGTTATATCCGCAATAAATGTCTGATAAAATTCTGCACTGAACCCATCTGGACCTGGGCTTTTTTTTGGTTGGGAGGCTTTTGATGACTTCTTCTATTTTTTTAGGTGTTATAGGGATATTTAGATGGTTTACTTGGTCCTGGTTTAACTTTGGGATCTTGTATCTCTCTAGGAATTTTTCCATTTTCTCCAGATTTTCTAAATTTGTGGAGTATAAGTTTTTGTAGTAGGATCTGATAATTTCTTGAATTTCCTCAGTTTCAGTTGTTATGTCTCCACTTTCCTTTCTGATTTTGTTAATTTTTATATGCTCTCTTTGCCCTCTAGTTAGTCTGGCTAGGGGTTTATCAATCTTGTTGATTTTCTCAAAGAACCAACTTTTGGTTTTGTTGATTTTTTCAATGGTTCTTTTTGTTTCTATTTGGTCTATTTCTTCCCTAATTTTGATTATTTCTTGCCGTCTACACTTTTTGGTTATATCTGCTTCCATTTGTTCTAGGGATTTTAGCTGTGCTCTCAGTTCCAACCTATTTGGAGTTCTGAAGGCTTCTTTTATGCTCATGGTCATCTCATTCTTGAGGGTAGGGAAGTTTTCTTCTATGATTTTGTTGAAGATATTTACTGTGCCTCTTAGTTGATACTCTTCTCCCTCTTCTATTCCCATTATCCTTAAGTTCGGTCTTCTAATTGTGTCTTGGATTTCCTGGACATTTTGGGTTAGGACCTTTTTGTTTTTTGCATCGTCTCTGGCTGTTTTGTCTATTTTTGCTATGTTGTCTTCTGCCCCAGAGATTCTCTCTTCGATCTCTTGTAATCTATTGTAAATGCTTGCTTCTGTGACTCCTGATTTTTTCTTTCGGTTTTCTGCTGCCTGGGTTATCTCTTTTAGCGTTTTCTTTATTGTGTCAATTTCCATTTTAATTTCCCTCTTCCATTCTTTTATTTCTTTGGTTCTGTTTTCCTCTAGTTCTTTGAGTTCTTTGAGTGTTTTTCTTGTTTCTTCTTTAAAAGCTTCTGAATCTTTTTCCTTTTCCTCCCTTTCTTGTTTAAGTATCTCTATCAGCATCTTGAGGTATGATTTCAGGTCTGTGTCTTCTATTTCTGGAGTGTTTGGAATTCTGATATTTGCTGTTATGGGAGAACTGGGTTCTGGTGTTGCTAGATTGTCTTGGTTTCCTTGGGATATACTCTATTGCTTTTCTCTTGTCATTTTGTTGTCAGTGATATGTTCTTGCTTTTTCCTTGTATCTGGTCTGTGTCCCTGGATCTCCACTGGTCCATGTGTCAGATGGGCTGAGACCTGTTCTATGCCTCAGAGTCGTCGGGTAGGAACAAAAGTTCCAACGTTCTTTTTCTGGTCGCTGGCTCAGGCAGGGCACAGCAGGGCAAGGCAGGGGGTGCACTTTCCGTGTGCACTCCGCAGAGATCTCTCTGCTCCCTGGCAGCCCAGGTCTTCCACGCACCATTTGCTCAGCCTCTATGAGCCGCCCTTCTGGGTAGCAGATGGGCCAGGCTCAGCTCTGCGTCCTGAAGTCCCCGCCGGGTGAAAACAGAAGTTCTAATTTTCTGTTCCCGGTCCCTAGATCAGGCACAGCAGGGCAGGGCGAGGCAGGGGGTGCACTTTCCATGTGCACTCGGCAGAGATCCCTCCACTCCCCTGCAGCCTAGGTCTCCCACTCACCTGTTGTTCAGCCTTTACAGGCTTCTCTTCCGGGTGTCAGATGGGCCGGGCTCTGCTCTGCATCCTGAAGTCACCACCGGGTTGAAACAGAAGTTCTAAATGTCTGTTTCAGTTTGCTGGATCAGGCAAGGCAGGGCAGGGCAAGGCAGGGGGTGCACTTTCCGTGGGCACTCCGCAGAGATCTCTCTGTTACCCGGCAGCCCAGGTCTCCCACCCACCATTTGCTCAGCCTCTACGAGCCGCCGTTTCGGGTGGCAGATGGGCCAGGCTCCTAATGTTGTTTTCTTTTTCACCAATTCTGCTCCATTACTGTGAACATTTACACTGCTATGTATAGGAATAATTTACTTTCTATTAGTTTCTGATTGCATTACTTATTTGTGCAATTTATGTTTGTTTTTTTAGAACTCTTTCCTTTATACACCAAGTTTTCTTATTTTCTCCATGGTCTTTGTTTACATGTATGCTTGGAAGACAGGGTTGTCTTTTTCTGTTTGAAAATGATTGTCTGCTGCCCTTTTTATGATAGTTCTTTTTCCTTCAGTCGTTATACGTCATGAGAGATGAAGTAAGGTGTTTCTATGTCTTGTATTGGTGCGTTTTGGAAATGTGTTACCTTTGTGGCAATGCATAAACAGACAGATAATTATATTTGCACATCAACCTAGAGGTTCTTTGATCTGCAATCATACTGTTATATCATTACTAGAATTCAGAACCAAAAAGCATAAAATTGACTCATGACAAGTAAATGCTATTTCAATATGTTCACTCTGAAAATATTGAATAATAAATAACTCAGAAGTTATGCTTGTGTTTCTTATTTAAGTCAGAAAATTGAAATAGAGTCTAATTATAACATACAGAAGTCCTTTCTCTAAACATTGAAATGTAACTCTGGGATCCATAGCTTCAAATATATACAATGTTCCAATACTAAATTAGTAAATATAAAGTAAAATGAATAAAATATATAAAATTAACTTTAAAATAGTAAGATGAGAGATAATCAGTATGTTTTAATTTAATACAAATATTTGATCTTTATATAGTTTTTTATTATAACTCAAAAGATGATATATAAGCCTATGAAAACTAAAAGAAACTAAAAGATAAATATAAAGATTAAATAAAATTGTAAGGAAATTGATAATACAATGTTTACTTTTGAATCAAGTACACCAATAAGCATCCTGTCACTATACTGAACTCTGATTTCTGGATTCAGGGATTCCTATCTCTGACTAGTTTGTGACAGTCTTTCTGAGTGTGTGCAGAAGCAGGACATTATGATTCATTATGGTAGACCATAGCTGCTCATCTCTTTGGAACTAGAAGAAAAACAGACATGGAAAATAAACCAAAAATTATCACCTTTAAGGGATCATCTACAGAGATGTAATATTCTTTCACTAAGTCCTTCTTCCTGAAGGTTCCACCACCTCTCAATAGAACCACAAGCTGAGGAACAGAACTTGCATACGTACTTGGAAGACATTTAATATTTAAACAATAGAAAATACATTATAAACTCTTCAAATAATGGGCTACACTAATGCTATATGGTATAAAGACAGGGTGAATATTATCAGGGATACAAATTAAATTTAGATTTTCAGGTTGCTTACAAAAAGTTCTAGAGAAATATTACATACTTAGTACTGTTTAATAAATTCAACTCATGCTGTAAAAATTTCTTAGGATAATTTCAGACTCAGATAACTTACAGGCAATCCCTTTTAATATTTTAAGAAGTAATGTTAATTTTCTGTCTTTTTACAAAGCAAAACTAACAAACCAAAAACCTTCAATATCATTACTTGAATCAGCCATAGTATGCTTTTAGAAAGTGGATATTAGCCATAAACTACAGCTTACCCATGCTACAGTACACAAAACTCAAGAAGCTAAATAACAAGTAGAACCCAAAGGAAGACACTTGAATCTCACCCAGAAGTGAAAATGAAATTGTCATCAGAGTAGATGGAGGAAGAAACTGGGTAGGAGTGCAAATGGAG
This sequence comes from Micromys minutus, assembly GCF_963924665.1. Classification (NCBI taxonomy): domain Eukaryota; kingdom Metazoa; phylum Chordata; class Mammalia; order Rodentia; family Muridae; genus Micromys; species Micromys minutus. The sequence goes on from NC_137969.1 coordinate 261,157,804, forward strand.
AGTATAATAGGAAGAGATCAGATGTAGGAATAGTCAGGGAGAGAGGGCCAGAAGAGTTCAGTAAGTCTGTTTAAGAGTCAGGGGAAGGATTGAAGAATCCTGAGGGATGTAAAGTGGATAAATAAATTATTTATTGGGAAAAAAAAATGATCAGAACATTAGAAGAAAACAGCAGTCGTTCTCTCTCATAACCAAAGTGGAACAGTTTCCCGAAGGAGCTATAAGTTTGAAAGATATGTGATCATATTATTTTATTATGTAATTAAAATTTTCTTCATGTTAGCAATTTAAAAATAAAAGGAGAAGAAAAGATGAAGAACCCAAGCAACAGCACATGTTGGTGAAGAAGTGGAACAACAGAAACACTTTTCCATTGCTGGTTTGTAGTGCAAACTTCTACAACCACTTAAGAGATGAATGTGACAGTTTCTCAGAAAGTTTGGAATAGTTCTACCTCAAGACCTAGCTATACAACTTCTAAGTATGTACCCAAAAGATGTTCCAACATCCTACAAAGACACTTTCTCAATTATGTTCATGGCAGCTTTATTTATAATAGCCAGAAACTGGAAACAACATAGATGTCCCTCAACTGAAGAATGGATAAAGAAAATGTGAATCAACTACACATTCAGCTATTAAAAACAAAGACATCATTAATTTTGCAGGAAAATGATGGAATTTGAGAATATCATTTTTAGTGAGGTAATCTAGTCCCAAAATAACATGAATGGTATGTACTCACTTATAAGTGTATATTAGCCACAAAATACAGGATACCCAGGCTATACTCCACATATCCAATGAAGCTAAACAAGAAGAAAGGTACAGCAGAAGATGTTTAAATCTCACTTAGAAGGGGAAATAGTCATAAAGACAGGTAGAGGGAGGGGTGGGGAGGAATTGGGGGGATTCAGGATCAGGTGTGGGAAAAGATAGGAGGGTTGGCCAGATGACCATGAGAATAAATGGATATCTGCAAGTGTCAGAGTGCAGAGATAGGGGGCATCACCAGGAACAGACATGGTATGAGAGGCTCTAAAGAATCAATGAGAATATCCTTAGCTGTTACTCAGAGCATTAGGGATATGAAACCTGAGGAGACCACTTCTAGTAGCCAGACAGGAACCCCAGTGAAACAATAGGGACACCAACCCACCCACAGATCTTTCAACCCAAATTTATCCTGTTTGCAAGGAATGCAGGAATGGAAAATGGAACTGAGATGTACCGAAGAAATGGTCAACCAATAACTATCCTAACTTGAGACCCATCCCATGGGCAAAGACCAATCCCTAACAGTCTTAATGATACTCTGTTATGATAGCAGAAAAGAGTCTATAAGGCTCTATGCTGAGGGCTTCACCTACCAGCTGACCCACTGTGTTATCTTGTGATGGGGTTGCCTCACTCAGAATGATACTTTCTAGTTTTATCTATTTACCTAAAATTTCACAAAGTCATTGATTTTAATAGTTGAGTAGTACTCCATTGTGTAAATGTACCACATTTTCTGTATCCAGTCTTCTATTGAGAAACAACCTGGTCCTTTCCAGCTTCTGATTATTATACATAAGGGTCCTATAAACATGGTGGCACATGTGTCCTTCTTATATGTTGGAGCATCGTTTGGGTATATGCCCAGAGGTAGCATAGCTGGTACTTGGTTGGGTTCCACCAAAAGTTAAGTAGTAAATTGGCTCAGTAAATTTGTGAGACATAAAGTGCATATACAAATATCAGCCCATGTGTCTATATAGTGAGAATAATTTATCAAAAACTAAAATGTGAAAAAGATTGTACTCCTGGACCAGTTGCTTAGGCACTCTGCTACCTAGAACAGCAGATAACATGGGAAACAACCTAGTGAGGTTGTGCATTGAGTACTCAGAACACAGAGAGCTCTTGGTGGTGGTGCTTCTGACAAAGGTTCCTTTCAGATCCAAAGTAAAAGAGTACCCAGATCTGCTGGGAAAGGCTGTGCTCTCAGACCAGACACCCAGGCACCCTGCGTGCTTGTGGCAAAAGTTTCTTTCTAGCCCACAATAAGGGAATATCCAAATCCTCCCACCCAGAAAGGCTTTGCTAGCAGACCTGAAGCCAAGGAGCTCTTCCACCTAGACCAGCAGGTAACCTGGGGTACTGACCTAGTGAGGTTGTACAGTGAGTAGCAAGAGCACAGAAAGTGCTTGGAGGCAGTGCAAGGGACTGTGTCAGAGAGAATCATGAACTTCCTGGGGAAGGCATTTCTGGAATATCAGCTCCATGGGCACTTTTACACCTGCACCAGAGGAGAACCTGACACATAGGCCCAGGGAGGGTACTCCATGAGTTCTCAATGAGCAGAGAGTGCTGTACTTGCTGGAAAAGGTTCCATTTTGACCTGGAGAAAGAGCCAGATCTCCACAATTAGTATTCATGACTAGTATGTAAAGGGCCTAGTTCCCAGAGCAGCCTACCAAGAGCTCCTAAACCTCAGCCCACAAAGACAATTGAGTACCTGCCAACAGAAATCACTGCTCAACCACAAAAATCCAAACACTCAGAACAAATATTCTTCTGGAGCCCATGGGCCCTCAGATCCACAGGAGAGACAGGTGCCAGGCACTGACAACAAGACCACATATAACTACAGATTACAAGATGTCAAGAGGAAAATGAAAGAACATAAGCAAAAGAATTCAAGACAAACTGGCAACTTCAGAACCCAGATCTCCCATCACAGTGGATTGCCAAACACTCCAGACAAACAAGACTCAGACCTGAAATCATGCCTCAAGATGATGATGGAGATCGTTGAGAAGAGCAGGAATAACACCCTTAAAACAATATGGGAGAACAACCATAAACAAATAGAAGTTTTAAAAAAGGAAACATGAAAATCATTTAAAGAACTCAAAGAACAACAGGAAAACACAACCACAGATATGAAGGAATTAAAAATGGAAATAGAAACAATAAAGAAAAGATAAACAGAGACAATCCTGGAGATGGAAAACCTAAAAAACAAAAAAAAATCAGGAATCAGAGAAAAGAGCATCTCCAAAAGACTGCAAGAGATGGAAGAGAGAATCTCAAGGGCCGAAAACATTGAAAACATAGAGAAGACAGTCAGAGAAGATGCAAAAACCCAAAAGCTCCTAATCCAAAAAGTCCAGGAGATCCAGGACACAATGAGAAGACCAAACCTAAGGATAATAGGAAAAGAAGAGGGCAAAGAATATCAACTAAGAGGCACAGTAAATATCTTCAACAAAATCATAGAAGAAAACTTTCCTACCTTTAAGAATGAGATGACCATGAGCATAAAAGAAGCCTGCAGAACTCCAAATAGAGTGGACCAGAAAAGAAATTCCTCCCAACATATAATAGTCAATACTCCAAGTGCCCAAAGCAAAGAAAGAATACTAAAAGCAGTAAAGGAAAAAGGTCATGTAACAAATAAAGGCAGACCAAGCAGAATCACACCCGATTTCTAAACAGAGACTATGAAGGCTAGACGTTTCTGGACAGACATCATGCAGATGTTAACAGAACAAAAGTGTCAGCCAAAGGTGCTATACCCAGCAAAACTCTCAATCAACATGGATGGAGAGACCAAGATACACCAAGACAAAACTAAATTTATATAATATCTGACCACAAACCCAGCACTACAACAAATTATAGGTGGAAAACCCAATGCAAGTAGGGAAACAACATCCTAGTAAAAACAGGAAAATACCAAAGCAAGAAAACCAAAAGAAGAAAAACACACAGGCACAATTCAACATGCAAAAGTGAAAATAGCAGGAAACAGCAACCACTATTCCTTAATATCTGTTAACATAAAAAGACTCAATTCCCTAATAAAAAGATATAGGCTATAAGACTAAATACATAAACGAAAGTCAGCATTTTGATGCATACAGGAAACTCATCTTAGAGACAAAGACAGACACTATTTCAGAGTAAAAGGTGGGGATAAAACATTCCAAGGCACCGGCAGCAAGAAGCAAGCTGGAGTGGCCATTCTACTATAGAAAAAAGTAGATTTTGAACCAAAAGTTATCAAAAAAGATAAGGAAAGACACTATTTACTCATTATAGGGGAAATTTGTCAAGAAGAACTCTCAATCCTTAACATATATGCTCCACATACAAAAGCACCCATATTTATAAAAAAAAAATCCTACTAAAGTTTAAAAAATAAAATACACCCCACACAATAATAGTGGGAGACCTCAACACCCCACTTTCACCAAGGGACATATCATGGAAACAGAAACTGAACAAGGACACAATAAAACTAGCAGAGGTTATGAGCCAAATGGAATTAATAGATATCTAAAGAACTTATCATCCTATAACAAAAGAATTAACCTTCTTCTCAGCACCTCATGAAATCTTCTCTAAAAATGACCATATAATCAGTCACAAAACAAGGCTCAATAGATATAAGAATATTGAAATACTCCAATGCATACATTCAGATCACCATAATCTAAGGCTGGTCTTTAATAACAACAGAGACAACAAAAAGCCCATATATACATGGAAACTAAACAGTTCTATATTAAATGATAGCAGGAACAAAGAAGAAATAAAGATGGAAATTAAGGATTTACGATAATTTAATGAAAACAAAAACACAATATACCCAAACCTATGGGATGCAATGAGAGCAGTACTAAAAGGAAAACTCATAACTCTGAGTGCTTCCAAAAAGAAACTGGAGAGAGCATACACTAGGAATTTGTCAGCACAGTTGAAAGCTCTAGAACAAATTGAAAGCAGAAACACCCAAGAGGCATAGATGGCAAAAAATAATCAAACTTAGAGCAGAAAAAGTACAAATATAAACAAAAAGAACCATTCAAAGAATCAATAAAACAAAGTGATGGTTCCTTGAGAAAATTAACAAGATAAATAAACGCTTAGCCTGACTAACTAGAGTGAAAACAGAGAGTATCCAAATTAACAAAATCAGAAATCAAAGTGGAGACATAATAACTGCAACTGAGGAAGTTCTAGAAATCATCAGACCCTACTACAAAAGCCTATACTCAAAAAAGCTGGAAAATCTTGAAGAAAGGGATGAATTTCTGGAAAGATACAAGATCCTAAAGTTAAACCAGGAACAGGTAAATGATCTAAGTAGTCCCATAACGCCTAAAGAAATAGAAACAGTCATCAAAATCCTCCCAACCAAAAAAAAAAAGCCCAGGTCCAGATGGGTTCAGTGCAGAATGTAATCAGACATTTATTGATGATGTAATAACAGTACTCTCTAAACTATTCCACAAAATAGGATCAGAAGGAACACCAGCTAACTTAATTTTTGAGACCACAATAACCCTCATTCCTAAACCACACAAAGAACCTACAAGAAAAAAGAATTTTGGGCCAATCTCACTTATGAATATTGATGCAAAACCTCAACAAAATCCTTGAAAACAGAATCCAAGACAGGTCAAAACAATCATTCGCAATGATCAAGCAGACTTTATCCCTGGGATGCAGGGTTGGTTTAATATATGGAAATCCATCAATGTTTTCCACCTTATAAACAAACTCAAAGAAAAAAATCACATGGTCATATAACTAGATGCTGAGAAAGCATTTGACAAATTACCTAAACATAATAAAAGCAATATACAGCAAACCAACAACAACATCAAACAAATGGTGGGAAACTTGAAGCAATCCCACTTAAATCAGGGACTCAACTAGGCTGCCCAATCTCCCCCTACATATTCAGCATAGTACTGGAAGTTGTGGATGGAGCAATTAGACAGAAAAAGGAAATCAAAGGAATAAAAATTGGAAAGGAAGAAGTAAAAACATTACTATTTGCAGACTACATGATAGTGTATATAAGTGACCCCAAAAATTCCACCAGAGAACTTCTACAGCTGATAAAGAAGTTCAGCAAATTGGCTGAATATTTAATTAACTCAAACAAATCAGTAACATTCCTCTATTCAAAGTACAAACATGTGGAGAAGGAAATTAGAGGAAAGATACCCTTCACAATAGTCACAAAAAAATATGAAATACCTTGGTGTGACTCTAAACAAGTGAAAGACCTGAATGACAAGAACTCAAACCTCTAAAGTAGGAAATAAAGGAAGATCTCAGAAAATGGAAAGATCTCCCATTCTAATAGATTAAAAGGATCAACATTGTAAATATGGCCATCTTACCAAAAGCAATCTACCGATTCAATAAAATCCCCATCAAAATACCAACCCAATTCTTCATAGAGTTGGAAAGAGCAATATAAAATTTCATCTGAAATAGCAAAAGACCTAAAATAGTGTAATCTATCCTCAAGAACAAGAAAACATCTGTGGGAATCACTATCCCTAAACTCAAGCTATATTACAAGGCAATTGTGCTAAAACCTGCATGGTACTTGTACAGAGATAGACATGTGGAACAATGGAATAGAATAGAAGATCCAGAAATGAGCCACATATATGCTCACTTGATTTTTGACAAGGAGCTATAAACATTCAATGGAAAAAGGACAGCCTATTCAACAAGTGGTGTTATTCAAACTGGCACTCAGCATGAAAAAGAATGAAAATAGACCCTTTCTTATCTCCTTGTACAAAACTGAAGTGCAAATGATCAAATATCTTCACATTAAACCAGGTACCCTGAAACTATTAGAATAGAAAGTACAGAAAACTTTAGAAGACATTGGTACAGGAGAAAATTTCCTGAACCGAACATCAATGGCTAGTGCTCTAAGGTCAAAGACTGATAAATGGGACTTAATGAGATTGCGAAGTTTCTGTAAGGCTAAGGACACTGTCAAGAAAACAAAATGGCAGCCAAGAGAGTCTGAAAAGATCTTTACCAACCCCACATCAGATAGAGACCTAATATCCAAGGTATAGAAAGAATTCAAGAAGCTAGACACCAGCATATCAGACAGTCCTATTAAAAAAATGTTTACAGAGCTAAAAAAAAAGTTTCCAATTGAGGAATATCGAATGGCTGAGAAGCATCTAAGGTAATGATTGACATCATTAGCCATCAGGGAAGTGCAAATTCAAGCAACCCTGAGATTCCACATCACACCAGTCAGAATGGCTAAGATCAAAAATTGAGATGACAGCTGATACTAGCAAGGATGTGGAGAAAGAGGAACACTTCTCCACTTTTGGTTGGTTTGTAAACTGGTACTATCACTCTGGAAATCAGTCTGGCAATTCCTCAGAAAATTGGACATAGTACTACCTGAAGACCCAGTTATTACACTCTTGTGCCTATACCCCAGAGAAGCTCCAACATACAACAAAGACACATGCAGGACAATGTTCACAGCATCCCTATTTATAATAGCCAGAAGCTGGAAAGAACCCAGATGTTTTTCAGTAGATGAATGGATACAAAAATTGTGGTGTATATACACAATGGAGGACTACTCAACTATCAGAAACAATGACTTTTTGAAATTATTAAGAAAATGGATGCTTTTTGAGAAATTCCTCATGAGATAACCCAGTCACAAAAGATCAGTCATAATATACAGTCACTGATAACTGGATACTAACCGCAGAAAGCTCTGAACACTCCAGAAACAACTTACAGATTATGTGAAGTTCAAGAAAAATAAAAAAGAAAATGAAAGTCCATTATGCTTAATCTTTACACACCAAGAAAACTAATTCCAGGTTACATCTTGTTTTACATGTACTTTATGCTCATTGTAACTAGTAAGATCTTAATGCACACTATCAAACCTTTAAAAAAAACCAAGTACTGACAAAAATATGTTTGTACTCTTTTATGCAAAAATGCTTAAAATCTGTACATTTTTCTTTGTTTTTTTAAATAAATTTCTTCAATTAAAAAAATGAGACAGTGCCAAATATCAATGAATAATTTCAAATTGAATAATGTATATGAGCATGTTTAAAGAAAATAGTTCTTCTGTATTAAAAGAATTTATGTAATTTATTATCAATAAAATCTTTAGAACAAAAAAATAATAATAATATGCATACACGATTTTAGTAATTCTACCAGAAAAGTCCTACAGCAAAAAAACATTTTCAGCAAAGTAGCATTATAGTGATTGGTATGAGGTGAAATCTGAGGGATGTTTTGATTTACATTTCTTTGATGACTAAGGATTTCAGACATTTCTTTAAGTGCTTCTTGGCCATTCTAGATTCTTCTGTTCTAAAGTCTCTGTTTAGCTCTTCATCCCATTTTTAATTGTGTTATTTGGTTTTTTTGGAGATTAATTTATTGACTTCTTTTTATATTTCAAATATTAACCTTGCACAATAGCCATAAATAATATATAATATCTTGGTGTATCTGTTACCCAGCAAGTGAAAGATCTTTATGACAAGAGCTTCAAGTTCCTGAAGAAAAAAATTGAAGAAGACCTCAGAAGATGAAAAGATCTCCCATATTCATGGATTTTGCTAAGATTAATATAGTAAATCTTAGTAAAAATAATCTACAGATTCAATGCCATTCCTATGAAAATTTCAACATAATATTTTACATACCTTGAAAAAACAATTCTCATATAGAAAAAAAAAAAGAAAAGCAGAAGACATTCTCAGCAATAAAGGATCTTCAGGGGAATCACCATTCTGAAATTAAACTGTACTACAAAGCAATGGTTTATTTTTAAGGGATTTTAAAAGCCTATTTATTCATTCATTTATTATTTATTTATTTATTTATTTATTTATTTATTTAATGTATGTGAGTACACTGTGGCTCTCTTCAGACACACCAGAAGAGAGCATTAGACCCCACTACAGATGAATGTGAGCTATCATGTGGTTGCTGGGAACTGAATTCAGGACCTCTGAATGATTAGTCTGTGCTATTAAGAGCTGATCCATCTTTCCAGCTTGTGCATGTGTCTGCCCTGGAACATGCTTTTAGTAAAACAATGATTGTCTAGGTGTCTCTTTAGGTAAAGAATCTTTGATCAAAATTATATTTTTTAAACAAAATGTTAAATGTCCTCATTCAGTATTTGTTCTTTTCTGAATGCAGTACTCAACAAAATACTATTTAAGATGTTTCACTCTTCTGTGTGATGGATACCACCCCAGTTTGACAGATGAGGAAACATGGGTGAGAGAAGTTAAATAATTAGCTTGTACCCACAGAACTCCTAAATTTAAAATTGAGATTAGGAACAAGGTCCAAAAGACAAGAGTGGCTATGTCAAGAAATTACTTTACGGTGTCACTCTAATACATGAATTATCTGAACCTATGTTTATATCCCATGTGCTATCAACATAAGTTTAAACTGGTTGTATTTATCATCATAGACAAACTTAGAGGAAGCAGAAAACTAAATATGGATGCCAGAATTATATAAGCATAAAATTTTAACTAAGAGTAAACTCATTACTGAAGGAAGCCTGTTACCAGTCCTAGCAACAATGAAAGATTTAACATGATTTAATACATAGCTCATATGAACAGACAACAAATCAGTTGTTCTTCAGCACTAATTTTCTGCTGGATGCCTAAATTCAGAGTTCTCTTTTGCTTATGTTTTGAAATGAGATAAATTATTTGTTATTCTGTATACACACATATTTTATTAACATGTGTAGATACATATATATGTATAGACATACACAGTTCTATATAAATATAAAAAAGAAAAATAAGACACTGTCTCAGAAAGAAGTGCAACCACATTTATATACTGTGTTTCAAGTTCAGTAAGTAAAACACTGTTAGCTGTTTGTCATACATTGATAACTGACTTCATACATTCTGAAGTGAAGTAGCATGTAAACAATGTAAAAACCAACTTAACTTGTTAAGCAGTGTAACAGATGGCTAGGTGTCAGTCTGCCATAGATTCCTTTATACTCATTTATAATAGACACTTGATCACATTATGCCCAAGTAAGAAAACTGCCTGACTGAAGTCAGCAAGAAGCCTTCTCTGTTTCTGTGTCCTATACATCTGCTTTTACTGCTGCTTGAACAATGTTTCTCTCTTTGTTCAAAATAATTCCTAAACTCAACTTTTCTGCAGTGCTTTGTATTTTTTAACACACATGAAAGTTATAAGAATATTTATACAGGATATATTTACATCTCTAACTTTTGATATATGAGAGATGTCTCTCTAGAATACTGTTTTCTCCATACTAGGGAATATGTAAAGTAGATAAAATTAACATCTGTAAAGTGAAACACAATAAGCCGTCACAGGAATATCTGGCTGTGATGATGAGAGGCAAGATGCAATACTTCCAGGCCAGCTTTAGTAGCTGGAAACAACAACAACAACAACAACAAAATGTTACCTTATAACCTCCAGAAGGAACCCAGCATGGTTCTAAGTTCAAATGATCCATCTGAGCATTTTAAAATTCAGAAATAGGAGACTATGTGTTTTATTCATTGGTATTGATTTTGACTCCTCTTAGTCCTGGTTTTATTATTTTGGACATGTGGCTTCTCTGAGGCAATTTTCTCACATAGAACATGGTCACAATAATTGCTAATTACAGAATAGATTTCAGGGCTCAGATATTTATTTAGCAGAGTGCCTGTCACAAATGCCTAACTGGGAGTTATTGTTACTTAATCACCTTATTACTCAGAGTCATGGGGACAGGATAATGACAAAGCTATTTTGAAATTAGCCACTCTATCATCTTAGAAAGATGAAAGGCAATATATTGAACTAATCCCATTTTGCTATTCTATAAATAGCATGGTTAATGTCTTAAAACTAAGTTACTGCTTTGTTAATCTGTAGATTAAAAGATCTTTGTTTCTAGAGGGTGAAGAGGAGAATTTTTTTCCTGACAGAGGCCTCTCTTTTTACTGATGTCTGATAAGTCTATTCTCTGCTACATATGCAGCTGAAGCCATGGTTCCTTCCGTATGTACCCATGATTTTGGTTGGTGGTTTGTTCTGGGAGCTCTGGGGGGGGGGTGTTTGGTTGGTTGATATTGTTGTTATTCCTATGGATTGAAAACCCCTTCAGCTCCTTCAGTTCTTTCCCTATCTCCTCCATTTGGAGTCCCCATGCTCATTCCAATGATTTACTGTGAACATCCACATCTGTATTTATCAGGCTCTGGCAGAGCCTCTCAGGAGACAGCTATATCAGGCTCCTGTCAGTAAGCACTTATTAGCATTTGTAATAGTATCTAGGTTTGCTTTCTGTATGTGGGATGGATCCCCAGGTAGGGCAGTCTCTGATGTCCTTTCCTTCAGTCTCTGCTCCACACTATTCTTTATAATATGTTCTCCCAAACCATGGGTTATCTTTTTGTTATACTGATTGTTATATTGCTTAAGTGATAATTTTTAATTTGATGAAATCAACTCATCTGTACATTATTGTGTTGTTTCTGTGTTGGGGACTCTATTCACAAAATTATTCCCAGACTAATCTTGTATAGGTTTTTCCCATTTTTCTTGTAATAGTTTTATAGTTTCTGCTTTTAAGCATCCAACCTATTTTGAGTTTCATTTATACCAGGTATGATGTAAGAATCCAGCTTACATGGATCACCAGCTCTGATGCAGGTGAAAATACAGTTTTCATGACACCATTTAACAAAGAATCCAATGGTTTTTTGTTCTGTCCTTGGTACTTTGTGATTTCAATCACCAGAGAATCTCTCATTATATGGTTAGTGTACAGTATTCTTTGAAGTCATAGTTGTGTTCATTTCAGTCATGCATTATACTATGATAACTGCCTAGTTACACAATTGTTAAAACACAAGTCACAAAACTTTATTTTATCTCCATATGTCTGCAGTTAAAAAAATAATGTGTACTCCTTGTGCATAAGACTAACCTGATATACAATCCTTACTTGTGTAAAACATCTATTTTGGAGTATATCTATTCCAGTAAGACTTACTCATCAGATCTTGTGACAAGCATTTAATGGGGCTGAATGACTGAATTGTTCAAAAAGAGCATCATGTTTCTGAAAAATATACAAAAAGGATCTTGAAAGGAATAATTCCAAATATAATGGCTTATGTTCTAACAACATTTTGTAACCAAGATGATTTTTTTCAAAATAGTTTAAGACACCAAAACTGAGCTATAATACAAGAGGAACTGTTTGAAAGTAATTTGTTAACATTGTGTCATTTGAAACAAATAATGTAGTTTGGGTAGCATGAACAGGGATGGCAAACAGGCACTTGTCAGGTGAGAAACTGCAACCCAATCATTTTCCCTTCCAATTATAGCAATAACAACATATAAAAACACTACGTCGAATTCAGAAGCTGTCTTCTGCTGACAGATTTTTTTCCCTTTTTACTTTTCTCAGAAAATGAGTTTTCTCCAAGGATCTATGTATTATGAAAAATTTTCACATGCACAGCATATGAAATGTGATGTTATTTATTATCATCAAATTTTTGCTTGAGTCTCTCTTATATAACCAAGCAGAACAGCAAACATTAAAATCAAATGCAATATGACTTATACAATACAAACCTCATAACAAACTGCACATATTGATATTACTGGAAATATTAGATGGCTGGCAAACCTTTGATAGATATAAAGATAATTAATAAATAGGTCCTATAGTCTTATTAATTTTCCATCATCGTAAATCAAAAGAATATAATAGATAAAAGTCATTAGATGAATACATGCTTTCCTTTTAAGCTAAGCATAGTAATTTCACACTTTAGCTTTTCATCATTACTTATTATTAATTTTGCAGACACATAAGCTAATATACTCAGACATAATTACAAAGATATTTCACTAAAATACTGCTTAGCTTTCAAATTAAATCAAATAGACACATAAAAAATAAATTCACATGCACAATTGTTTTTTAGTTGTCACATTGTACTCCATATATATAATATATACATTCATATATATAATGATATATCAATTAAAAATTTTGTATTATAAGTTTATTTAAGTGGATGATAGCTTTCAAGTACCTGTTTTGCATGTATGCAAAGTATTGTACAATCTAAAATAAAGCTAGAGTTTAGTGACACTATCATATCTTTAATTGGGTAAGAAATATGAAATATGCTTGATGTTTATTTTTCTTGTAACAACAACAGTCTTAAAATGGCTAATGTATGTATATGTTAATCTCAATTTTAAATCAGAGTATTAGAATCATATTAATAGATGAACTTAAGCTAAGTACTCTACCCAATTGAAACATAAAATGATGCTAGGCATTAAAGTTTATTTAGTATCAATGATAGCTATTTTTGTTTAATTACATGAATTCAACTATGTATTTGACAATGTTAATATATTAACAACAAAAATTTTGAAAACAAAATTATTTGTTTGGGCTGGAGAGATGGCTTAGTGGTTAAAAGCACTGACTGCTCTTCCAGAGGTCCTGAGTTCAAATCCCAGCAACCACATGGTGGCTCACAATCATCTGTAATGAGATCCCATGCCCTCTTCTGGTGTGACTGAAGACAGCTACAGTGTACTTACATATAATAAATAAATCTTTTAAAAAGTATTTGTTCGTAGATCTTAAGTGAAATAAAACTTATTTTGCTATCCTTTCTTCCTTTATCTAGCATGGTTATCTATTTGAGAAACATCTCTTGAGATTCTATTTAATAAAGAAGAAAATGTATCCTTTCTAAAAATCACCATTCTGGGGATTTAAGATATAATCCTGAGGATTAGAGAGAATTTACTCAGAGAGAAATTATTTAGTGATTAAAACATAGTGCTGTTACAAATCATTTCAAGGGTTTTACTGAGGAAGCCTATTTAATTCTTTTAATACTGCATTGTCAAAGCTTAGAGTATGATGTTACCAAAGAGATTATACTATTTAAAAGATTAGTAAAAATCCACTTACCAGTACAGAAGACTGCATTGCTATTGTAAAGGCTAACTCGGTTAATCAAATTTATTACAACCAATGACAAATAAAATAAAAATTAAAAAAAAATATTTTTAGGTGAAAAATATTGTTTTAATTCCAAAGTTTTAGATCTTAGACACACATACATATACACAATCACACATATTCACCTAGAGTGTTAAATAGTACTTACACATTAGCTCTTATGTCAGCAACTCAGCATTTGAGAATTTTCATCTTAGCATGGTGAAAAGTAAGTCACAAAAGACAAAAAAATCATTTAATGTTTCTTCTTTTAAAAAGTTTGTTTGGCCAATATAATGGAATGTGAGTTCTCTAATAATTCATGCTGAAGAAAAACATACTCTTTAAAAACAATTTTAAATTTAGTATTATGTGTTAAAATGGTATTTTTTAAGTTGCATTTAGCTTAAATGAGTGAGTAATAAAAAAAATTATTGGGCTGGAGAGATGGCTCGGTGGTTAATAGCACTTGCTGCTCTTCCAGAGGTCCAGAGTTCAAATCACAGCAACAACATGGTAAGTCACAACCATATGTAATGGGACCTGATGCCCTATTCTGATGTGTTTGAAGACAGACCAGCGTACTTCTATATAATAAATAAATAAAAATAAATTTACAAGATAAAAGGAAATTATCCAGTAATACATAAAATTTATTGCTGTAATGCTTTTAAATAATAGTTTTATTTTTTACTTTAAATAATTATGCTCCTTTATTGAAACTAACACAGAATTGTATAGCTCATTTTTGGTTCTTTTATAGGGTGGGGGCACAGAAAATATTTATTTCAGACATCTCACAGTTCATCATGAAAGGAAGTCAGGGCAGGAACTTAGGAAGGGGCTAGAGGCTGAAACTGAAGCAGAAGACATGGAGAAACCCTACTTACTGGCTTGTTTCCTCTGGCTCACTGTTTGTTTTTTATACAACCCAGGACCACCTTCCTAAGGTTGTCACTAACAATAGTGGACTGGGTCTTCCTATATTAATCATTCATAAAGAAAATACCCCTCACTTGTCTCCAGGTCAATCTTATAGAGGTATTTTCTCAGTATTGGTTCCCTCTTTCCATATGACCTACCCTAGCTTGTGTCCAGTTTATAAAGAAGACAAAATAAAGTAAAAAAATAAACAACCTACAAAAAAAATCAAAACCTAAGGAATAAGCACATGGGTATAAGGGGATATAGCTGCCTAAACAGGAAGGCCTCCTACGACTCTGGATCTTTTTATTTTTTGATTTTCTATTACTTATTTTTTGTTTTTTATTACTTTATTTTTTATTTTTTTATTTTAAAGGTTTGATAGTGTGCATTAAGATCTTACTACTTAGAATGAGCATAAAGTACATGTAAAACAGGATGTAACCTGGAATTAGTCAAAGTT
Organism: Micromys minutus; assembly: GCF_963924665.1. Taxonomy (NCBI): domain Eukaryota; kingdom Metazoa; phylum Chordata; class Mammalia; order Rodentia; family Muridae; genus Micromys; species Micromys minutus. Next base: position 261,173,064 of record NC_137969.1, read on the forward strand.
TTCTTGGTGTGTAAGGATTAAGCATAATTCTATTTTTCCTTTCTATTTTTTTTCTTTTCTTGAACTTCATATAGTCTATGAGTTGTTTCTGGGGTGTTCAGAACTGAAATAGTTTGGAGAGTATTGGTATTAGGTTGTTAATAAATGTCTGATAAAATTCTACATAGAACTCATCTGGACCTGGGCTATTTTGGTTGGGAGGCTTTGTATGACTGCTTCTATTTCTTTAGGCATTATGGGATTGTTTAGATGGTTTTCCTGGTACTCATTTAACTTTAGTATCTGGTATCTGTCTAGGAATGCATCCATTTCTTTGAGATTTTCCAGCTTTGCTGAGTATAGGTTTTTATAGTAGGATCTGATAATTTCTTGAATTTCCTCAGTTTCAGTTATTATGTCTCCACTTTCATTTCTGATTTTCTTAATTTGGATACACTCGCTTTGTCCTCTAGTTAGCCTGGCTAAGGGTTTATCAATCTTGTTAATTTTCTCAAAGAACCAGCTCTTGATTTTGTTGATTCATTGAATGGTTCTTTTTGTTTCTATTTGGTCTATTTCTGCCCTAATATTGATTATTTCTTGCCATTTACTCCTCTTGGGTGTATCTGCTCCCTTTTGTTCTAGAGATTTATTTTTTTTCTTTTTTTTTTTCTTTTTTTTTTTTTGTTTATTGAAGAACTTTATTAAATAAAACAAAGATAAATGTACAAATTTTTAAGCATTTTTTAAGGTTTGATATTCTGCATTAAGATCTTACTTGTTCTAGAGATTTCAACTGTGCTGTCAAATTGATAGTGCATGCTCTCTCCAGTTTCTTTTTTGGAAGCATTCAGAGCTATGAGTTTTCCTTTCAGTACTGTTTTCATTGCATCCCATAGGTTTGGGTATGTTGTGTTTTCATTTTCATTACATGCTAAAAAATTCTTAATTTCTTTCTTTATTTTTTCTTTACCCTGCTATCATTTAATAGAGCATTGTTTAGTTTCCATGTGTATATGGGCTTTTTGTTGTCTTTGTTGTTGTTAAAGACCAGCATTAGGCCATCGTGATATCAAAGGATGCATGGGCATATTTCAATCTTCTTATATCTATTGAGGCTCCTTTTGTGATCAATTATGTGGTCAATTTTAGAGAAGTACCATGAGGTGCTGAGAAGAAGGTGTATTCTTTTGTTTTAGGATGATATGTTCTGTAGATATCTATTAATTTCAGTTGGTTCATAACCTCTGCTAATTTTAGTATGTACTTGTTCAGTTTCTGTTTCCATGATCTGTCCATTGGTGAGAGTGTGGTATTGAGGTCTCTCACTATTATTGTGTGGGGTGCAATGTATTTTTTGAGCTTCAGAAGGGTTTCCTTGTCATGCCCAACCTTGACCAGCAAGAAAGACACAACCCGAACCGGGCAAAATCTTCAAGCAGTTTATTCAGGAACCTTGTACACACATCTTCTTCAGCTTCTGCTTCTGTCTCCACTCTCGGGGGAGGGAAGGGAGAAAGCTAAATATTCTAGACTGGAAAACCATAAGCTGCCATGTGGGCAATGCAGATAGGTTGTAGCCATGCAGAAGTTAAGGAACCAGGCAAGTGCGTTCAAATAAGGAGTTGTTTATCACAGGAAGCACTCGCCATTGGGAAGGCAGAAGGCAGAGGTCAGTGCCATCTTTGGGAAATGGCACAGTGCATCTCCCTACAGTTCCCCCTTTATGTTTCATTAGGATGGCCTTAACAGCATAAGCTGAGCACAGCGACCCCCCTGTCTTAGGATCATCTCTTTATTGTATCTGTCTCTGGGTAATCGTGTCGTCCTCACAACTCTTGTCTTAGGTGAAAGGGAAGTTACCCGTCACTGGGCAGGGTCACTTCAAAGCTCTGGGACAACATTTTATGCCAAGTGTGCCAAGGCCGGTATTTGTCTTGCAAAATTGTCAGCCAAGACTGTGGGGACTGTCCAGCCTCAATGGCTGCAAATGCCTGGACTACCATGGCTGCATGGCGATGTTGGGTAAACCTAAATCTGCATAAATACCAGATGCATAAAAAGGCTACCAGCAATAAGAGAACCGCAAGAGCCCCCATTCCTGCCCACTCTTTTAGATGGTTCATAGCAGAAACGATCCAGGATGACAGTCCTTCTGAGAGGGAGGCATCTACATGGGTAGAATTCATGCTCAAAATGGCTATGCGGAGCTGGTCCATCAGGGAATCAAACTTGCCAGTCCAATTTCCTAGGAGATGCTTAGACATTTGTTTAGACAAATTTACAGCTCTTGTAAAGTTTTCATATTGAATGCTAGTAATGCAAAAGCTAGAATATTTCCATTGGCATCCCAATTGGGCCAACTGCCAAAAAGTACCAATTTGTTCTTGCACAAGGTCAATCCTTTGATTGACCACCATCAATCCTCCCTTAAGATGGGCATTAACACTTGCTTGTACATCAAGATCCTGAGCAACATTAGATGATAAATTATTTAAGGCATGGGCTGTCTGCACAGATTGGCTCATGGCAATAGCTGTGGTGGTAGCTCCCACAGCAGCAAGAGATATGACAGTAAAAATAGTTGGAGTAATGCCAAAATCCCTCTTCTGCCTAAACAAGGTTATAGCATGAGGTGTATCCACAGGGATGGGCACCCATCTGGGTATGTGAGCAACCACAGCAATACTAAACTTCTCTGCATCCCAGCATTGCATGTAAAAACAGGTACTATCAGAGCATGCCAAGAACTCTTGAAACACCTGAGAAGCATTACTCACAATAAACACAAAAGGAGGATATACACATACAGAAGTGGGCATAAAAGTGACACTTTTGAATGGTATTTTTCCTTTCTTCCCAGCCCAAAGCATAGGAGTGGGCGCACTGTATTCAGTCAACCCATCTTGCCCGGAGTTAAAAACATCATTTTCACCTCCTTTAATCATGGCCATAGGAGTAGGAGATCTGGGCAGCCAGGGAGCAGAGAAAGCCATGCGGAGTGCGCACAGAAAGTGTGCCCCCGCCCTGTCTGAGCCAGGGACACAGCATTGGAACCTCTGTTTACACCCGGTGACATTATGGCACAGAACAGAGCTCAGCCCATCTGCTCCCAGACCAGCAGTTCCTAAAGTTTTAAAGACTAGTGAGTAGGAGATATGAGCAGCAAGGGAGCAAAGAGATCTCTGCGGAGTGCGCACGGAAAGCGCACCCCCCCCCCGCCTGATCCAGAAACCAGGAACTCAACATTGGAACCTCTGTTTCCACCCGGAGACTTTGGAGCACAGAACAGGGCTTGGTCCATCTGCCACCCAGACCAGCAGTTCCTAAAGTTTTACAGAATGGTGCATAGGAGATCTGGGCAGCAAGGGAGCAGAGAGATTTCTACAAAGTGCTCACAGAAAGGGCACCCCCCCACGCCTGATTCAGGGACAAGGAAATCAACATTGGAACCTCTGTTTTCACCTGGCCACTGTTTTAAAGACTGGTGAGTAGGAGATCTGGTCAGCCAGGGAGCAGAGAGTTCTCTGCAGAATGCGCACAAAAAGAGCGCCCCCACCCTGCTTACACCAGGCGGATTTGGGGCTCAGTACAGGGCTCTGAAAATCCGCCACCTGGACCAGTGGAGATCCAGGGTAATAGACCAGATACAAGGGAAAGGTAAGAACATATCACTGACAACAAGATGGCAAGAAGAAAGTGAAAGAGTAAATCCCAAGGAAACCAAAACTACCTGGCAACACTAGAACCCATCTCTCCCATAAAAGCAAACATTGGAATGCCAAACACTCGAGAAAAAGAAGACGAAGACCTAAAATCATACCTCAAGACCATGATAGAGATACTTAAACAAGAATGGGAGGAAAAGCAAAAAGAATCGGAGGCTTTTAAAGAGGAAACAAGAAAAACACTCAAAGAACTCAAAGAACTAGAGAAAAACAGAACCAAAGAGATGAAGGAATGGAAGAGGGAATTTAAAACGGAAATTGACACAATAAAGAAAACACTAAAAGAGATAACCCTAGAGGTAGAACACCTAAAAAAGAAATCAGGAGTCAGAGAAGCAAGCATTTCCAATAGATTACAAGAGATCGAAGAGAGAATTTCGAGGGCAGAAGACAATATTGTAAACATAGACAAAACAGCCAGAGAAGATGCAAAAAACAAACAGCTCCTAACCCAAAATGTCCAGGAAATCCAGGACACAATGAAAAGACCAAACCTAAGGATAATAGCAATAGAAGATGGAGAAGAGTATCAACTAGGAGGAACAGTAAATATCTTCAACAAAATCGTACAAGAAAACTTCCCTACCCTTAAGAATGAGATGTCCACGAGCATAAAGAAGCCTTCAGAAATCCAAATAGGTTGGACCAGAAATAAAATACCTCCCAACACATAATAGTCAAAACACCAAGTGCTCAAAGCAAAGAAAGAATACTAAAAGCAGTAAGGGAAAAAGGTCAGGTAACATATAAAGGCAGACCAATCAGAATCACACCCGATTTCTCAACAGAGACTATTAAAGCTAGAAGAGCCTGGACAGACATCATGCACACCCTAAGAGAGCACAAGTGCCAGCCCAAGCTGCTATACCCAGCAAAACTATCATTCACCATAGATTGAGAAATGAAGATATTTCAAGACAAATCTAAATTTACTCAATTTCTGACCACAAACCCAGCACTACAATGAATTATAGGTGGAAAACCCAATACAATGAGGTGAAACACATCCTAGTAAACACAAGAACACTCCTAAGGAAGAAAACCAAAAGAAAAAAAAAAAAAAAACAAAGACAAAACTGAACCCACTAAAGCAATAATAGCAGGAAACAGAAACAATTATTCCTTGATATCATTAACATAAATGGACTCAACACCCCAGTAAAGAGACATAGGCTATCAGACTGGATACATAAAAAAAAACTCCAGCATTTTCCTGCATACAGGAAACTCATCTCAGAGACAAATACAGACACTATCTCAGAGTAAAATGGTGAAAATAAAACTTCCAAGCAAACAGCCAAAAAGAAATCTGGATTGGCTATTCTAATATCAAATAAAGTAAATTTACAACTAAACGTTATCAAAAACAAATAAGGAAGGACACTTTTTCTCATTACCAGGGAAATCTGTCAGGAGAAACTCTCAATCCTTAACATATATGCTCCAAATATAAAGCATCCATATTCATAAAAAAAAACCCTACTAAAGCTCAAAATATACATTTTACCCCACACAATAATAGTGGGAGACTTTAATACCTCACTCTCTCCAATGGACAGATCATGGAAACAGAAACTCAACAAGGACACTGTAAAACTAGCAGAGACTTTGAACCAACTGGAAGTAAGAGATATCTACAGAACATATCATCCTAAAATGAAAGAATACATCTTCTTCTCAGTACCCCATGGCACCTTCTCAAAAATTGACCACATAATTAGACATAGAACTAGCCTCAATCGATATAAGAAAATTGAAATACTCCCATGCATCCTCTCAGATCACCATGGTCTACATCAGGTCTTTAACAACAAAAAAGACCACAAAAAGCCCACATACACAGAGAAACTAAACAATGCTCTGTTAAACAATAGCAGGGTCAAAGAAGAAATAAAGAAATAAATTAAGGATTTTCTAGAAATCAATGAAAACAAAAACACAACATACCCAAACCTATGGGATGCAATGAAAGCAATAATGAAAGGAAAACTCATAGCCCTAACTGTTTCCAAAAAGAAACTGTAGAGAGCATACATCTGCAACTTGACAGCACAGCTAAAAGCTCTAGAACAAAAAAAAGCAGATACACCCAAAAATAGTAGACGGCAAGAAATAATCAAAATTAGGGCAGAAATAGACCAAATAGAAACAAAAAGAACCATTGAAAAAATCAAAAAAAAAAAAAAAAAAAAAAAAAAAAAAAAAAAAACAAGAGCTGGTTCTTTGAGAAAATCAGCAAGATTGATAAACCCCTAGCCAGACTAACTAGAGGGCAAAGAGAGAGTATACAAATTAACAAAATCAGAAAGAAAAGTGGAGACATTACAACTGAAACTAAGGAAATTCAAGAAATCGTCAGATCCTACTACAAAAACGTATACTCCACAAGGTTGGGAAATCCGGAAGAAAGGGATGAATTCCTACACAGACACATATCCTAAAGTTAAACCAGGACCAAGTAAACCACCTAAATAATCCCATAACACCTAAAGTAATAAGAGAATTCATCAAAAGCCTCCCAACCAAAAAAAAAAAAAAACCCAGGTTCAGATGTGTTCAGTGTAGAATATTATCAGATATTTTCTACAGACATAACACCAATACTCTGCAAAATATTCCACAAGATAAAATCAAAAGGAATACTACCTAACTCATTTTTTGAGGCTACGATAACCCTGGTACCTAAACCACACAAAGACCCTACAAAAAAAGAGAACTGCAGACCGATCTCACTTATAAACATTGATGCAAATATACTCAAACAAATCCTTGCAAACCGAATCCAAGAACAGAACAAATCAATCATTCACCATGACAAAGTAGGCTTCATCCCTGGGTTGCAGGGATGGTTTAATATAAAAAAATCCATCAGTGTAATCCAACATATAAACAAACTCTAAGAACAAAATCACATGGTCATCTCACTAAATACTGAGAAAGCATTTGGCAAAATTCAACACCCCTTCATGTTAAAAGTCCTGGAAAGAACAGGAATCCAAGGTCCATACCTAAACATAATAAAAGCAATATACAGCAAACCAACAGCCAACATCAAACTTAACAGTGGGAAACTTGAAGCAATCCCACTAAGGGACTCGACAAGGCTGCCCACTCTTTCCCTACCTATTCAACATAGTACTGGAAGTCTTGGCTGGAGCAATTAGACAGCAAAAGGAGATCAAGGGGATACAAATTGGAAAGGAAGACATAAAAAGATCACTCTTTGCAGATGACATGATAGTGTACTTAAGTGACCCCAAAAACTTCACCAGAGAACTCCTACAGCTGATAAACAAGTTCAGCAAAGGGGCTGGATACAAAAACAACTCAAACAAATCAGTAGCCTTCCTATACTCAAAGGACAAAAATGTAGAGAAAGAAATTAGGGAAAAGGTACCCTTCACAATAGTAACAAAAACTATGAAATACCTTGGTGTGACTCTAACTGAGCAAGTGAAGGACCTGTATGACAAGCACTACAAACCTCTGAAGAAAGAAATCGAGGAATATTTATGAAAATGGAAAGATCTCTCATGCTCATGAATTTGAAGGATCAACATTTTAAAAATGGCCATCCTACCAAAAGCAATCTACACTTTCAATGCAATCCCCATCAAAATTCCAACCCAGTTCTTCATTAAGTTGAAAAGATCAATGTGCAATTTCATTTGGAACAACAAAAGACCTAGAATAGCAAAATCCACCTTCAACAACAAGAAAACACATGCAGAAATTACTATCCCTGACCTCAAGCTATATTACAAGGCAATTGTGCTGAAAACTGCATGGTACTTGTACAGAAATATGCACGTGGATAAAAGGAACAGAATAGAAGATGCAGAAATAAGCCCTCATGTATATGGTCACCTGATTTTTGACAAAGGAGCCATAAAAATTCAATGGAAAATGAACAGCCTATTCATCAAATGCTGCTGGTACAACTGGCACTCAGCATGCAGAAGAATGAAAATAGACCCTTTCTTATCTCCTTGTACAAAGCTCAAGTGTAAGTATATCAAAGAGCTCCACATTAAACCAGATACACTGTAACTATTAGAGGAGAATGTAGGGAAAACCTTAGAACACATAGGCACAGGAGAAAATTTTCTGAACAAAACACTAATGGCTCAAGCTTTAAGGTCAAAGATTAACAAACGGAACTTAATAAGATTGCAAAGTTTCCGTAAGGCTAAGGACATTGTCAAGAAAACAAAATGGCAGCCAACAGAATGGGAAAAGATCTTTACCAACTCAACATCATATAGACGCCTAATATCCAAGGTATACAAAGAACTCAAAAAGCTAGAAAGCAGAGAATCAATCAACCCTGTTAAAAAATGGGGTACAGAGCTAAACAAAATGTTCTCAATTGAGGAAGTGCTCAACATTCTTAGCCATCAGGGAAATGCAAATCAAAACAACCCTGAGATTCCACCTCACACCAGTCAGATTGGCCAAGATCCAAAACTCAGATGACAGCAGATGCTGGCGAGGCTGTGTAGAAAGAGGAACACTTCTCCACTCTTGGTGGGGTTGCAAGCTAATACAACCACTCTGGAAATCTGTCTGGCGATACCTCAGAAAATTGGATATAGTACTACCTGAAGACCCAGCTATTACACTTCTGGGCATATACCCCAGAGACACTTTAATACACAACAAAGATATGCACCACAATGTTCATAGCGGCTCTCTTTATAATAGCCAGAAGCTGGAAGGAACCCAGATGTCCTTCAGAAGATGAATGAATACAAAAATTATGGTACATATACACAATGGAATACTACTCAGCCACCAGAAACAATGACTTAACCAAATTCTTAAGAAAAAGGCTGCATCTAGAGAAGATCATCCTGAGTGAGATAACCCAGTCACAAAAGAACAGACATAATATGCAGTCACTGATAGTGGGATGCTAACCCCAGAGGCTTGCACTCCCCCAGAAACAACTCACAGACTGTATGAAGTCCAAGAAATAAAGAAAACAAAAAAAATACATATATTTACAATACAAGAAGACTTTGACTATTTCCATGTTGCGCCTTGTTTTGCATGTACTTTACGCTTATTGTAACTATTAGGTTTTCAATGCATACTGTCAAGCCCATGAAAAAAATCAAGTACTGACTGAAAAAATATATTCACATGGTTTTCTGTAAAAATTATTTCAATGTCTGAAAAAACAGTACTGACAAAAATGTATAATTTTAAGCAAAAAAATGTTTAAAATCTGTACATTTATCTTTGTTTTGTAAAATAAAGTTAAGAAAAAGAAATATAAAGCTGAGTTTAAAATTCAAAAAAAAAAGAAGAATGATGGAATATACATGTGTAGAAGTTTGTTTTGTCAAGAAAGTTTAAGCAGAAATATAAGAATGATATAAAATCTAAAATTAAATAATTCTAGTTATTTGAAACATACAAACACAAACACACATGTGTATGTATGTGTAATTTAATGTGATAAATAAAATAAATAAAATATATTTTATCTTACAAAACAGGGGTATTTTTAACCCTGAAATGTGATCTGTCCTGTAGAACATTGTGTGAGCATTCATTTGCTGATAAGTAGAATATTCTGTACCTGTCTTTTGGTCTATTGGTTTCCTTATTGATTTTCAGTCTTCTGTTTACTTTCTAATTTTTGTATAGATTTTCTATCTATTATTAAGGATGTGTTATTGAAATACTTAAATATTATTATATTTCTGTTCATTTCTCATTTTAGCTCTGGATATGTTTGCTTTATATAGGTAGATGCTTTAATGCTGACAACATATATATATATATATATATATATATATAATTCATATTTTTCATTGTTTATCTGTCAAATTAATTTTTTATCATTAACCCATTATGTAAGGTTATTTTTGTCTTCCCTTATAATTTGATCTTGACTATTTCAATTGATATGATTATAACCATGCTGCTTTAATCATTTAAAATTTGCATGGGGTGTTTTTCTATCATTTTTCTTTCAATCTATACTTTAAAAAAAACCTAAAGTTAAACTCTTGTATATGGTATATCATCAGATATTATTTTGTCTTATTTCTAAAGCATTCACATCTCCATATCTCTTGACCAGTGAGTCTTATATGTTTACAATAATAACTATCATCTTATATTATATTTGTACTTTCAATTAATTCTATTAGTATACTATATTTGATCATATTTTATATTCCCCAACTCTTCCCATGTGCTCCAAACTTTCCTACACATTGAACCTCATGTTCTCACATTCTTTCTATTTTAAAGTAAAAAAAAAAAAAAAAAAAACTAAAAAAAAGGAAACCTGCATACACACAAACACACAGAGAGAGAGAGACAGAGACAGGGACAGAGACAGAGTCAGACAGAGACAGAGACAGAGACAAAGACAAAGACAGAGAAACCAACAAAGAAATTTTTTAAATGGCATCCATTTTGTGTTCAGTAATGAATCCTGAGGGTGTAGCCTCTCCTACAGTATGGTTGATACAACCAGGGTCATTTCAGTGGAGAAAACATGCTTCCCTTGTTCAGCTGGTAATGATTGCAAATATGTTCTTGGTAAAGAGTGGTACTTTGTACTTTCTCAGTGCTGAAATTTTTGTCTGGTTTATACCTATGTTTTTTGTGCATAGTGTTTCAAGTCTCTATGAATTCATACGTGCATTGGTTGTTAAGTCTTGAAGATGCTGTTTCCAAGGAGTCATCTACACCTCTGTCAACTTTATTCTGTACTCCTCCCCTTATGTGTAGATATTTGAGTAATGAAAAGAGGGGTTTTATAAAAACATTCTATTTAGGAATAATTGGTCCAAAGTTTTTCACTTTTGGCACATGGTCCAGTTATAGATCTCTATGACCATTCCAATTTACTGCAAGAAAAAGGTTTGCTCTGTTAAGTCCTGAGCAAAGCAGTGATATATGGGTACATCAGTATGCCATTATGAGTTATTTAGTTGCTATGTTTCTTTGACAGAATAATAATAAAAGGTTTTTCCCCTAGGCCGAAGTATTAAGTCTTATGCTCTTGGCCATGATCGCAGTATCAGGTATGGGTTCCATACTTAAAACCAAACAAAAATTTTTGTCAAATGCTTTCTCAGCATCTAGTGAGATGACTGTGATTTTATTCTTTGAGTTTGTTTATATAGTGGATTATGTTGATGAATTTCAGTATATTAAGCCATCCCTGCATCTCAGGGTTGAAGCCTACTTGATCATGGTGAATGAACATTTGGTATGTTCTTGGATTCAGTTTGAAATGTTTTTGTAGGGTATTTTAGCATCAGTGTTCATGAGTGAGATTGGTCTGAAGTTCCCTTTCCTTGCAAAGTCTTTGCATTTTAGGAACGAGGGTTATTGTGAACTCGAAAAATGATTTAGGTAGTATTCCATCTGATTCTATTTTGTGGAATAGTTTAGAGGGTATTGGTATTAGGTCGTCAATAAATGTCTGATAAAATTCTGCACTGAACCAATCTAGAACTGGCCTGTTTTAGATGGGAGGCTTTTGAGGACTGCTTCTATTTCTTTACATGTTCTGGGATTATTTAGATGGGTTACCTGGTCCTGGTTTAACTTTAGTATCTGTTATCTATTTAGGAATTCATCCATTTCCTCCAGATTTTCTGGCTTTGTTGAGTATAGGCTGTTGTAGTAAGATCTGATAATTTCTTGAATTTCCTCAGTTTCAGTTATAATATTTTCACATTCATTTCTGATTTTGTTAATTTGGATACTCTCTCTTTGCCCTCTAGTTAGTCTGGCTAAGGGTTTATCAATCTTGTTAATTTTCTCAAAGAACCAGCTTTTGGTTTTGTTGATTCTTTGAATGGTTCTTTTTGTTTGCATTTGGTCAATTTCTGCTCTGAGTTTGATTGTTTCTTGCCATCTAATTCTCTTGGGTGTATCTGCTTCCTATTGTTCTAGAGCTTTCAACTGTGCTGTCAAGTTATCAGTGTATGCTCTCTCCTGTTTCTTTTTGGAAGCACTTAGGGCTATGAGTTTTCCTCTCAGTACTGCTTTCATTGCGTCCTATAGGTTTGAGTATGTTGTGTTTTTGTTTTCATTAAATTCTAGAAAATCCTTAATTTTTTCTTTGTTTCTTCTTTGACCATGCTATCATTTAATAGACTGTTGTTTAGTTTCCACGTGTATATGGGATTTTTGTTGTCTTTGTTGTTATTAATGACCAGCCATAGACCATGGTGAGCTGATAGGATTCATGGGAGTATTGCAATCTTCTTATATCGATTGAGACTTGTTTTGTGACCAATTATATGGTCAATTTTGGATAAGGTTGCGTGAGGTGCTGAGAAGAAGTTGTATTCTTTTGTTTTAAGATGATATGTTCTGTAGATATCTATTAATTCCAAATGCTACAAAACCACTGCTAGGTTTACCGTGTTCATGTTCTCTTTCTGTTTCCATAATCTGTCCATTTATGAGAGTGGGATGTTGATGTCTCACACTATTGTTGTGTGGGGTCCAAGGTATTTTTTGAGCTTTAGTAGGGTTTCTTTTATGAATATGGGTGCTTTTGTATTTGAAGAATATATGTTAATAATTGAGAGTTCCTCCTGACAATTTTTGCCAGTAATGAGTAAAAACTGTTCTTCTCTGTCTTTTTTAATAAATTTTGTTGAAAATCTACTTTATTTGATATGAGAATGACCACTCCAGCTTGCTTCTTGGAGCCGTTTGCTTCAAAGGTTTTTTTCCCAAACTTTTACTCTGAGATAGTGTCTGTCTTTGTCTCTGTGATAAGTTTCCTGTATGCAGCAAAATATTGGATTCTATTTATGGTTCCAGTTTGATAGCCTATATTTTTTATTGGGGAATTGAGTCCATTTATGTTAACAAATATTAAGGAATAGTGGTTGGGGTTTCCTTCTATTTTTGCTTTTGGAGGTAGAATTGTGCCTGTGACTTTTTTCTTTTGGTTTTCTTGCTTAAGTATTATCTTGTTTTTACTAGAATATAGTTTCCCTCCTTGTATTGGGTTTTCCACCTATAATTTGTTATAGTGCTGGGTTTGTGAACAGATAGTGTGCAAATTTCATTTTTTCTTTGAAATTCTTGGTCTTTTCATCTATGGTGATTGAGAGTTTTGCCAGATATAGAAGCTTGGGATGACACTTGTGTTCTCTATTGTCTGCATGATGTCTGTCTAGGATCTTCTAGCTTTCATAGTCTCTGTTGAAAAGTCAGGTGTGATTCTGATTGGTCTGCCTTTATATGTTACATAACCTTTTTCACTTACTGCTTTTATTATTATTATTATTATTATTATTATTATTATTATTATTATTATTATTATTATTTTGCTTTGGGCACTTGGTGTTTTGAGTATTATTTGTCAGGAGGAATTTCTTTTCTGGTCCACTCTATTTGGGATTCGGTAGGCTACTTTTATGCTCATGGTCCTTTTATTCTTAAGGGTAGGGAAGTTTTCTTATACGATTTTGTTGAAGATATTTACTGTGCTTCTTAGTTGATATTCTTCACCCTCTTCTATTCCTATCATCCTTAGGTTTGTTTTTCTCATTGTGTCTTGGATCTCCTGGACATTTTGGGTTAGGAGCTTATTAGCTTTTGCCTCCTATCTGACGATTTTGTCTATGTTTTCCATCTTGTCTTCAACCCCCAAATTCTCACTTTCATCCCTTGTAGTCTGTTGAAGATGCTTGCATCTATGAATTCTGATTTCTTTTTTAGGTTTTCTACCTATTGGGTTGTCTCTTTTAGTGTTTTCTTCATTGTTTCCATTTCCATTTTAAGTTCCTTCCTCAATTCCTTCATCTCTTTGGTTCCATTTTCCTCTAGTTTTTTATTTTTTTGAATGTTATTCTTTTTTTTCCTTTTAAAAGATTCTATTTCTTTATTTGTCCTCCCATTCTTGTTTAAGGATCCCTATCATCATTTTAAGGTCTGAGTTAACATCTGAGTCTTCTTTTTCTGAAGTGTTTGGCATTCTGCTATATGCTGTGATGGAAGACATAGCATCTGGTGTTGCCAGACTGCCCTCGTTTACCTGGGGTAAGTTCTTTCACTTTCATCTTGCCAACTTGTTGTCTGTGATTATACATGGTCTTCTTGTCAGTGATTGGTTCTCATCTCTCCCTTCTACTGGACTGTGTCCATGGATCTCCACTGCTCCTGGTGGCAGATGGCTTGAGGGCCTGTTCTGCACACATAGGCTCTCTGGTTGAAAATCACTTTCCTAAGTCAGAGTTACTGCTCCCTGAACCCATTGGGGATGGGGCAACATTTATGAGCACTCGACACAGACCCCTCTGCTCTCCAGCTACACCAAAAGTAGTCTCATGAGGACTTGAAAAGAACAGGAATGCTAGGCCCATACCTAAACATAATAAAGCAATATACAGCAAACCAACAGCCAACATCAAACTTAATACTGGGAAACTTGAAGCAATCCCACTGAAATCAGGGACATAACAAGGCTACCCACTCTCCCCCTATGTAGTCAACATAGTACTGGAAATTCTGGCTGGAGCAATTAGGCAGCAAAAAGAAATCAAAGGGATACAAATTTGAAAAAGGGAAGTAAAAACACCACTGTTTGCAGATGACATGATAGTGAACATAAGTGACCACAAATATTCCACCAGAGAACTTCTACAGCTGATAAACAATTCAACAGAGTGGCTGGATATGAAATTAACTCAAACAAATCAGGAGCCTTTCTCTACTCGATAGACAAACATGCAGAGAAAGAAATTAGGGGAAAGATACCCTTCACAATAGTCACAAACAGCATGAAATACCTCGGTGTGATTACAACTAAGCACATGAAGGACTTATATGACAAGAACTTCAAACATCTAAAGAAGGAAATTGAGGAAAATCTCAGAAAATGGAAAAACCTCCCATGGTCATGGATTGGAAGGATCAACATTTTAAAATTGACCATCTTGCCAAAAGTAATCTACTGATTCAATGCAATCCCAATCAAAAAACCAATCCAGTTCTTCATTGAGTTGGACAGAGCAATGTGAAATTTTTTCTGGAATAACAAAAGACCTAGAATAGTGAAATATATCATCAACAACAAGAAAACATTTACAGGAATCACTATACCTAACGTCAAGCTATATTATGAGGCAATTGTGCTAAAAAAATGCATGGTACAGGTACAGAAATGGGCATGTGGATCAATGAAATAGAGTAGAAGATCCAGAAATAAGCCCTCAAATATAAGGTCACCTGATTTTTGACAAAGTAGCTGTAAACATTCAAAGGAAAAGGGACAGCCTATTCAACAAATGGTGTTGGTCCAACTGGCACTCAGCATGCAGAAGAATGAAAATAGACCCTTTCTTGTCTCCTGTACAAAGCTCAAGTGCAAGTAAATCATAGATCTCCACATTAAACCAGGTACACTGAAACTATTAGAAGAGAAAGTAGGGAAAACCCTAGAACACATAGGCACAGGAGAAACTTTTCTGAACAGAACACCAATGGCTCAGGCTCTAAGGTCAAAGATTGACAAATGAGACTTAATAAGATTGCAAAGGTTCTGTAAAGCTAAGAACACTGTCAAGAAACAAAACGGCAGCCAACAGAATGGAAAAAGATCTTTACCAACTCCACATCAGATAGAGGCCTAATATCCAAGGTATACAAAGAACTCAAAAAGCTAGACACCAGAGAAACAAACAACCCTATTAAAAAATGGGGTGCAGAGCTAAACAAAAAGTTCTCAATTGAGGAATATCAAATGGCTTAGAAGCAACTAAGGAAGTGCTGGAGATCCTTAGCCATCAGGGAAATGCAAATCAAAACAACCCTGAGATTCCACCTCACACCAGTCAGATTGGCCAAGATTCAAAACTCAGATGAAAGCAGGTGCTGGCGAGGTTGCAGAGAAAGAGGAACACTTCGCCACTGTTGGTGGGGTTGTAAACTGGTACAACCACTCTGGAAATCAGTCTGGAGATTTCTCAGAAAATTGGACATAGTACTACCTGAAGATCCAGCTATTCCACTTCTGGGCATATACCCCAGAGACACTTCAGTATACAACAAAGATACATGCACCACATGTTCGTAGCAGCTCTATTTATAATATCCAGGAGCTGGAAATAACCCAGATGTCCTTCAGTAGATGAATGGATACAAAAATTGTGGTACCTTTGCACAATGGAGTACTACTCAGCTATCAGAAACAATGACGTAACGAAATTACTAAGAAAAGGGTTGCATCTAGAGAATATCATCCTGAGTGAGATAATCCAGTCACAAAAGAAAAGACTTAATATGCAGTTACTGATGGTGGGATGCTAACCCCAGAGGCACGGACTGCCCAAGAAACAACTCACAGACTGTGTGAAGTTCAAGAAAAAAAGAATACAAAACAAAAGAAAAGTCATGCTCAATTCTTACACACCAAGAAAACATTGACTAATTCCGGGATACATCCTTTTTTACATGTACTTTTTGCTCATTGTAACTAGTAAGACCTTAATGCAGAGTATCATACCTTAAACAAAAAGAGGAAAAAAAAGCCAAGCATTGACACAATTGTATTTGTATACATTTATGCAAAAATGTTTAAATTTTTTTCTTTTATCTTTGTTATTTAAAATAAAGTTTAAAAAAAAAGAAAATGAATGCATCTAGAGAATATCATCCTGAGTGAGATAACCCACTCACAAAAGAACAGACATAATATGTAGTCACTGATAATGGGATACTAACCTCAGAAAGCTCTGAACACCCCAGAAACAACTCACAGACTGTGTGAAGTTCAACTAAAAGAGAATTTATTTTAATTAAAATAGATCTGTATCACATCCCCCTTTCCTCCATACAGCCCCTCCTAGTTTCTCTCCTATCCCCTCAAATTAATAGCCTCTTTTCCTATATTATTGTTACATATATACATATGTGTATATATATGTACCCACAAATACTTAATGACAACCTTAAAAAATGTGTTCATATACTTTTATGCAAAAACAAAAAAATTTGAATATTTGTGATACATTAACTAGATCTATGTTTTCTTCTAGATTAGGTCCTTTTGATTAATCATTTGGTGTGCCATTAAATATATTCTGAAATTACTAAGTGATAAAAAGACTCTCTAAACAACAAAAACCCAGATTCAGATGGGTTCTGTGTAGAATTCTATCATACTTTCATAGAAAACTTAATACCAATATTCTCCAAACTAGTCCACAAAATAGAAACAGAGAAAACCCTACCCAACTGATTCTTCATAGTCACATTTATGCTCATGCCTAAACCAAAAAAAATAAAAATAAAACTACAAAAAAGAGACCTTTAGACCAATTTTTCTCATGAATATCAATGCAAAAATACCCAATAAAATTCTTGCCAACAGAATCAAAGAACATATTAAAACAATCATTCACAAAGATTAAACAGGATTTATCCAGGGATGCAGGGATGCTTCAATATAAGCAAATCCATCAGCTCAATACACCATATCAACAAGCTCAATGAAGAAAATACATGATTGTTTTATTGGATGCTTAGAAAGCACTTGACAAAATTAACACCTCTTCAAGTTAAATGTATTGGAAAGATTGGAGTTCAAAGCACATACACAAAAGTAGTAAAAGCAATATATAACATTACAGTAGCAACATCACACTCAATCGTGAGAAACTCAAAACAATCACACTAATATCAGGTACTACACAAGGCTGCCTAATTTCTCAATATGTGTTCAATATAGGTCAAGAAATCCTAGCTAGAACAATTAGACAACAAAAGGAAGTCAAGGGGATATAAATTGGAAAGGAAGAATTCAAACTGTCACTATTTTCAGATATTATGATAGTTTACTTAAGTGACCCCAAAAATTCCACCAGAGAATGCCTACAGCTGATAAACAACTTTATCAAAGTGGCTGGATATAACATTATCTCAAGCAAATCAGTAACCTTCCTGTAAAGGATCAACAGACTAAGAACTAAATTAGGGAAATGACACCATTCACCACAGTCACAAACAATGTAACCTTGGTGCATCTCTAACCAAGCAAGTGAAAGATCTGTATAACAAGAACTTCAAGTCTCTGAAGAAGAAAATTGAAGAAGATCTCAGAAGATGGAAATATCTCCCATGCTCATGGGTTGGAAGGACTAACACAGTAAAAATGGCCATATTTCTGAAATCAATTTATAGATTCAATACAATCCCCATCAAAATTCCAACTCAATTCTTCACTAAGTTAGAAAGAGCAATTTGAAAATTCATTTGGAATAACAAAATACCCAGGATAGTGAAAACTATTATTAACAATAAAAGAATGTCTGGGGAAATCACCATCCCTGACCTCAAACTGTATTACAGATCAATTGTGATGAAAACAGCATGGTATTGATACAAAGATAGTCAGGTAGATCAATGAAACAGAATTAAAGACCCAGAAATGAACTCACACACCTATGGACACTTGATCTTTGACAAGAGAGCTAAAAATAATTAAAAGAAAAAGGACAGCCTCTTTATCAAATAGTGTTGGTTCAACTGGCAGTCAGCATGCAGAAAAATGCAAATTAATTTATTCTTGTCTTCTTGTACAAAGGTCAAGTGCAGTGGATCAAAGATCTTCAAATAAAACCAGGTACACTGAAACTATTTATTCTGCATGCAATGGCTGCTGGGTGAAAACAGACACCCTAAGGCCGGGTTCTGTTTAATCGGGTTCTGAACTAATGGGGGGGGATTTTCCACATGCTCAGCACAAACCTCTCTTCTCCCTGGCTACTTGGAGTGCCATCTCACCAGGCCTATGTCCTTGGATCTCCGCCGTTCCTATCTTCTAACTTTTATAGTCTCTGTCGATAAGGCTGGTATAATTCTGATCTGTCTGCCTTCATATGTTACTTGTCTTTTTTCTCTTAATGCTTTTAGTATTCTTTCTCTGTTTGAACATTCAGTGTTTTGACTATTATGTGTTGGGAGGAGTTTCTTTTTTGGTCCAATCTATTTGGAGTTCTGAAAGCTTCTTTTATGTTCATGGTCATCTCATTCTTAAGGTTAAAGATGTTTTCTATGTTTTTCTTAAAGATATTTAGTGGCCTTTTAGTTGGGAGTATTCACTCTCTTCTACACCTATTATCCTAATGTTTGATCTTCTTATTGTGTTCTGGATTTCCTAGATGTTTTGGATTAGGGGCTTTTTGATGTTTTCATTTTTCTCTTACTGATGTGCCAATGTTTTCTATGGTATCTTCTTCCCTAGAGATTATCTCTCCCATCTCTGGTGTTCTGTTGGTGATGCTTGCATCTATGACTTCTGATCTTTTTCCTAGTTTTTCTATCTCCAGGGTTGTCTCCTCTTGTGATTTTATTTTTTTCTATTTACATTTTCAATTTCTTCACCTGATTTGTTGTGTTTTTCTGTTGGTCTTTACATGATTTTTTAGTATCTTCTTTAAGGGCTTCTACTTGTTCTGTTCTCCTGATTCTCCTGTAATTCCTTAAGGGAGTTATTCATGCACTTCTCATGGGACACCAGCATCATGATGAGGTATGATTTTTACTTCCAAATCTGGTTCTTTTGGTGTGTTGCTATATCCACTACTTGCTGTGATGGGAAAACTGGCTTCTGATGTTTTCAGGTTTCCTTGAATTTTGTTTCTTACATTCTTGTGTTTGCATCTTGCCATCTTGCTGTCATTGATGCTAGGTGATCTTGTTGTCTGTCTTGAGCTTGGCTTTTCTGTGGGTCTATGGTGCTGTGCACCTGTGGGCTCAGGAGGGAGATTGCTCCTGGTTGTTCAGTCCTCTGTGGGTAGGCTGTGAGTTCCAATGCCTGTGGGTCATCTCTGGCTTTGGGTTGGGACCATTTGCTCTCATACCACACTGTGCTTTCTATACCCCGAGAGTTTTGGGTGGTCTCTTCTCAGTCAGTGGAGAGTAAATGTGAATGTACCTGTGGACTCATGAGGGAGAAGGCCCTTGTGGTTCTTCTGGTTCCTCAGCAATCTGTGGGCAGGCTGAGAGTCCTAAGCTCAATGGCCAGGCCTTAACCTAATATCTTATCTTTATGAATTTTATCCAGTTTCACTGGTTTTATGTATAACAGAGAAAAAATTTACAAAACTATTTTATTTATAACAACTATTCAATTATTGAAAAGCATATATAAGTCTACCATTTAGAGATTAAAATTTTCAAGTGTGAGAAGATTTATAAAATGGTCTCAATCTGAGTGTCTTTAACGCTATTTGCCTCTAAAAATATTTTATAAATAAATACAGAATAACTGAGTAAAGTTTAGGACTCTGATTAGCACCATCTATTAAAAGATACTTACTTCTATTACCTTACATTTCTGTTAATGTTATTTATTGTAATTGCTTTAATTTTAGGACATATTCTGGGCCATTGTTACATTCTGAGTTTACACTCACTGAACATCCTGGAGTGTTTTTGTTTTCCTCTATGTGGAATATTTTTTCTCAGTATTTTTTGTACAGTTTATTTCTAGTAATCCAAGGGGAGGTTCATTCATTTATCACTATCCTAAACATTATTTACCTGTATTCTATTTACTAAATTGAATTGCAATAAAACAACATGATTATTTACATTGTAATTTAAAGACATAAAAAGGAGAATTATAGTTATGAAAAAGTTATGCATTTGGGAATTTGTTATACACTAGTACCTGAAAATAGGAAAAAATCTAAGCAAATGAAGGAACTGTATGACAAGAACTTCAAACCTCTAAAGAAGGAAATTGTGAAAGATCTCAGAAAGTGGAAAAATCTCCCATGTTCATAGATTGGAAGGATAAACATTGTAAAAATTACCATCTTACCAAAAGCAATCTACAAATTCATTCAATCCCCATCAAAATACCAACCCAATTTTTTATTGTGTTGGAAAGAGCAATGTGCAATTTCATCTGGAATAACAAAAGATCTAGAATAGCAAAATCCATCCTCAAAAACAAGAAAACATCTTCAGGAATCACTATCCCCAACCCCAAGCTTTATTACAAGGCAATTGTGCTAAAAACTGCATGGCACTGGTACAAAAATAGGCATGTGGATCAATGGAATAGAATAGAAGATCCAGAAATGAGCCCTCATGTATATGGTCACCTGATTTTTGACAAATGAGCTGTAAACATTCAAAGGAAAAAGGACAGCCTATTCAACAAATGGTGTTGGTCCAACTGGCACTCAGCATGCAGAAGAATGAAAATAGATCCTTTCTTTTCTTCTGTACAAAGCTCAAGTGCAAGTGGATCAAAGATCTGCACATTAAACTAGGTACACTGAAACTATTAGATGAGAAAGTAGGAAAAACCTTAGAACACATAGGCACAGGATAAAATTTTCTGTACAGAACACCAATGGCTAATGATCTATGGTCAAATATTGACAAATGGGACTTAATGAGATTGCAAAGTTTCTGCAAGGCTAAAGAAACTGTCAAAAAAAAAACAAAATGACAGCCAACATAGTGGAAGAAGATCTTTACCAACTCCACATCAGATAGAGACCTAATATCCAAGATATGAAAAGAACCCAAGAAGTTAGACACCATTAAAACAAACAACCCTATTTAAAAATGAGGTACAGAGCTAAACAAAAAGTTCTCAATTGAGGAATATCGAATGGCTGAGAAGCATCTAAGGAAGTGATTGACATCATTTGCCATCAGGGAAATGCAAATCAATATATCACTGAGATTCCACCTCACACCAGTCAGATTGGCCAAGATCCAAAACTCAAATAACAGCAGATGCTGGAGAAAATGTGTCAAGAGAGGAACACTTCTCCACTGCTGGTGGGGTTGTAAACTGGTACAACTATTCTGGAAATCAGTCTGGCCATTACTCAGAAAATTGCACATAGTACTACCTGAATACCCAGTTATTCCACTTCTGGGCATTTACCTCAGAGACGATCCAACATACAACAAAGTCACATGCACCACAATGTTCATTGCAGCTCTTTTTATAATAGCCAGAAGCTGGAAAGAGCCCATATGTCCTTCAGTAGATGAATGGATACAAAAATTGTGGTACCTTTACACAATGGAGTACTTACTACTCAGCTATCAGAAACAATGACTTAACAAAATTCTTAAGAAAATGGCTCCATATAGGGAATATCATTCTGAGTGAGATAACCCAGTCACAAAAGAACAGACATAATATGCAGTCACTGATAATGGGATACTAACCCCAGAAAGCTCTGAACACCTCAGAAACAACTCACAGACTGTGTGAAGTTCAACAAAAAAAGAATATATTTTAATTAAAATAGAACTATATCACATCTCCCTTTCCTCTTTATAGCCCCTCCTAGTTTCTCTCCTATCCCATCAAATTAATAGCCTCTTTTCCTATATTATTGTCACATATATACATATGTGTATGTATATGTATCCACAAATACTTAATTACAACCTTAAAAATTGTGTTCATATGCTTTTATGGAAAAATGCTGAAAATTTGTACATTTATGTTTGTTTTTTAAAATAAAGTTTTTCAATAAATAAAAAAAGAAAATGGATCCATCTAGAGAATATCATCCTAAGTGAAAAAAACAAAAAAGAACTAAGCAAAGAATTCTCAACTGAGGATTACTGAGTGGCCGAGAAGCTTCTAAAGAAATTTTCAACATCCCTTCTCATCATGGAATGCAAATCAAAACTATTCTCAGATTCTATCTCATACCAGTCAGAATGGCTAAGATCAAAAACTCATGTGACAACAGATGCTGGCGAGGATGTGGAGAAAGAAGAACACTCTTCCATTGTTGGATGAATTGAAAGCTGGTACAACCACTCTGAAAATCAGCCTGGTGGTTCCTCAGAAAACTGGATGTAATACTACCTGAAGACCCAGCTCTTCTACTCCTGGGCATATACCCAATAGACATTCCAACATCCAACAAGGACACATGTTCCACCACATTCATAGCAGCCTTCTTTATAATATTCAGGAGCTGTAAAGAACCCAGATGTCTTTCAATAGAGGAATAGATACAGAAATTGTGGTACATTTATGCAATGGAATAGTACTCAGCCATTACAAACAAAGACTTTATGAAATTCCTAGGTAATGGATAGAACTAGAGATTATCCGTCTGAGAAAGATGACCCAGTTACAAAAAAAAAAAAAACCATAATTTATACTCACTGATAAGCAGATACTAACCTCAGAATGCTCTAAAATCCCAAGAAAAATATCACAGAACTTCAGAACGTTCAAAAAGAAAGATGAAGAAAATTTGGATACCATAGTCATTTTTAGAAAAGAGAATAAAGCACTCACATGAGGAAATACAGAGACAAATAAAGAAGCAGTGTTGAAGAAAAGATCATACAGAGACTAATTCACCTGGAAATCTACCCCATATGAAGCCACCAAGCCCAAGCATTATTACAGATGCCAAGAAGCACTTATTGGCATAAACCAGATAAGGATGCTTTTTCAGAGGCTCTGCAAGTGTCATATAGATACAGGTGAATATGCTTGCAGCTAACCATTAAAATGAACAAGGGAACCTCAAAGAAGGTGCTAAAAAAAAGACCAAAGGAGCTGAAAGGGGTTGCAACCTCATGGGAAGAACAACGCAATCAACGAACCACACCTTGAAAATCTCCCATGAACTAAAACACTAACCAGTGAGCACACATTGAGAGCCTATGGCTCCAGTCGAATATGTAGCAGAAGATAGCTCTGTCTGGCATCAATGTGAAAAGAGGCTTTTGATCTAGTGAGGGTACATTATCCCAATGTATGAGAATGCTATGGTACTAAGGTGAAGTGTATGATAAGAAGTGAGTACATATTCATGGAGACAAGTGGAGAGGAAAAGGGGATGGAAGCAGGGTCTATAAACGGGGTATTTATAAATGTAAATACAGAGTGTATCTAATAAAAATAAAAAATAAGAAAGCTCTAAAACAAAAAGAAGCAGAAACATGAAAGAGGAATAGACGACAGAGAATAAATTCGGAGCTGAAATCAACCAAGAAGAAAGAAAAAGAACTGTAAAAATAATCAACAAAACAAGGAACTGGTTCTTTGAGAAAATCAACAAGATTGATAAACCCTTAGCCAACTAACTAGAAGGCACAGAGAGAGTATCCAAATTAACAAAATTAGAAATGAAAGTGGAGACATAACAACAGAATCTAAGAAAATTATAAGAAATCATCAGATCTTACAACAAAAGTCTAAACTCAACAGAACTGGAAAATCTAGAGTAAATGGAAAATTTTCTAAACAGATATCAGGTACCAAATTTAAATCAGGACAAGATAAGCTATCTAAAGACTTCCATAACCAATAAAGCAATAGAAACAATCATTAAGAGTGTCCAAACCAAAAAAAGGCCTATGACAAGATGTGTTCTGTACTGAATTCAATCAAAATTTTATAGAAGTCCTGATACCAATATTCTTTGAACTATTTCAAATAGAAACAAAAGGAACATAACCCAACTCATTCTACAAATCCATAATTATGCTCATACCTAAACCATAGAAAGACCCTATAAAAAATGAAAAAGTCAGACAAATTTCTCTCATGAACATTGATTCAAAAATACTCAATGAAATTCTTGCAAAAAGAATTGAAGAACACATTAAAACAATCATTCACCATGATCAAGAAGGCTTATGTTCTAAGACCTAGAATTGACAAATGGCACCTCATGAAACTACAAATTTTCTATAAGGCAAAAGACACTGTCAGAAGGACAAAATGGCAACCAACAGATTGGGGAAAGATCTGTACCAATCCTATATCAGATAGAGGGCTTACATACAATATATACAAAAACTCAAAAAGTTAAACTCTAGAATATTAAATACTTCTATTAAAAATAGGGTACAGAAGGTCCTAAAGGTTTAAAAACTGGTGAGTAGGAGATCTAGGCAGCCAGGGAGCAGAAAGAACTCTACGGAGTGCGCATGGAAAGCACACCACCCCCCTGCTCTGCCTGATCCAGGGACCAGGAACACAACTTTGGAACTTCTGTTCCCACCCAGTGACTCTGGGTCACAGTACAGGGCTTGGCCCATCTGCCAACAGGACCAGTGGAGATCCAGAGACACAGACCAGATACAAGGGAAAGGCAAGAACATATCACTGATAACAAAATGGCAAGAGGAAAGTGAAAGAGTATATCCCTAGGAAACCAAGACAACCTGGCAACACCAGAACCCAGCTCTCCCATAACAGCAAACATCTGAATGCCAAACACTCCAGAAAAAGAAGATGCAGACCAGAAATCATACCTCAAGACGATGATAGAGATACTTAAACAAGAACGGGAGGAAAAGCAAAAAGATTCAGAAGCTTTTAAAGAGGAAACAAGAAAAACACTCAAAGACCTGAAAGAACTAGAGGAAAACAGAACCAAAGAGATGAAGGAATGGAAGAGGGAATTTCATTCAGATATTGACAGAATAAAGAAAACACTACAAGAGATAACCCTAGAGGAAGAACACCTAAAAAAGAATTCAGGAGTCACAGAAGCAAGCATTTCCAATAGATTAGAAGAGATGGAAGAGAGAATCTCGGGGGCAGAAAACAACATTGTAAACATAGACAAAAAAGCCAGAGACGATGCAAAAATCAAAAAGCTCTTAACCCAAAATGTCCAGGAAATCCAGGACACAATAAGAAGACTGAACCTAAGAATAATAGAAATAGAAAAAGGATAAGAGTATCAACTAAGAGGCACAGTAAATAACTTCAATAAAATCGTAGAAGAAAACTTCACTACCCTCAAGAATGAGATGAACACGAGCATAAAAACAGCCTACAAAACTCCAAATAGATTGGACCAGAAAAGAAATTCCTCATGACACATAATAGTCAAAACACCAAGTGCCCAAAGCAAAGAAAGACTACTAAAAGCAGTAAGGGAAAAAGGTCAGGTAACATATAAAGGGAGACTAATCAGAATCACACCTGATTTCTCAACAGAGACTATGAAAGCTAGAAGAGCCTGGACAGACATCATGGAGACTCTAAGAGAGCACAAGTGCCAGCCCAAGCTGCTATACCCAGCAAAACTATCAATCAACATCGATGGAGAGACAAAGATATTTCAAGACAAATCAAAATTTACACAATATCTGACCACAAACCCAGCACTAAAACGAATTGTATGTGGAAAACCCAATACAATGAGGGAAAATACAGCCTAGTGAAAACAAGAATACTTCTAAACAAGAAAACCAAAAAAAGAAAAAGACACAGACACAACTCAACCCACGAAAGCAATAATAGCAAGAAACAGAAACAACTATTCCTTGATATCTATTAACATAATTGGACTCAACTCCCCAATAAAGAGACATAGGCTATCAGACTAGATACATAAACAAAATCCAGCATTTTGCTGCATACAGGAAACTCATCTCAGAGACAAAGACAGACACTATCTCAGAGTAAAAGGGTGGGAAAAAAAAAAACTTCTTTGGGCAAACAGCCCAAAAAAGGAAGCTGAAGTGGCTATTCTAATATCGAATAAAGTAAATTTCCAACCAAAAGATATCAAAAAAGATAAGGAAGGACATTTTTTACTCATTACCGGGGAAATATGTCAGGAGGAACTCTCAATCCTTAACATATATGCTCCAAATAAAAAAGCACCCACTTTCATAGAAGAAACTCTACTAAAGCTCAAAAAATACATTTCACCCCACACAATAATAGTGGGAAACTTTAATACCCCACTCTCTCCAATGTACAGATCATGGAAACAGAAACTGAACAAGGACACTGCAAAACTAGCAGAAACTTTGAACCAACTAGAATTAATAGATATCTACAGAACATATCCTCTTAAAGTAAAACAATACACCTTCTTCTCAGCACCCCATGGCACCTTCTCGAAAATTGACCACATAATTGGACACAGAACGAGCCTCAATCGTTATACGAAGATTTAAATACTCCCATGCATCCTCTCAGATCACCATGGTCTAAGGCTGGTCTTTAACAACAACAAAGACAACAAAAAAACCACATACACATGGAAACTAAACAACACTCTGTTAAACAATAGCAGGGTCAAAGAAGAAATAAAGAAAGATAGTAAGGAATTTGTAAAATTCCACGAAAACGAAAACACAACATACCCAAACCTATGGGATGCAATGAAAGCAGTACTGTGAGGAAAACTCATAGCCCTAAGTGCTTCCAAAAAGAAACTGGAGAGAGCTTACATCAGCAACCTGAGAGCACAGTTAAAAGCCCTAGAACAAAAGAAAGCAGATATATCCAAGAAGAGTAGACGGCAAGAAATAATCAAAATTAGGGCAGAAATAGACCGAATAGAAACAAAAAGAACCATTGAAAAAATCATCAAAGCCAAGAGTTGGTTCTTTGAGAAAATCAACAAGATTGATAAACCCCTAGCCAGACTAACAAGAGGGCAAAGAGAGAGTATACAAATTAACAAAATCAGAAAGGAAAGTGAATACTTAGCAACTGAAACTGAGGAAATTCAAGAAATCATCAGATCCTACTACAAAAACTTATACTCCACAAAATTGGAAAATCTGGAGGAAATGGACGAATTCCTAGACAGATACAAGATCCTAAAGTTAAACCAGGACCAAGTAAACCATCTAAATAATCCTATAACACCTAGAGAAATAGACGAAGTCATCAAAACCCTCCCAACCAAAAAAAGCTCAGGTTCAATGCAGAATTTTATCAGACATTTATTGCGGATATAACAATACTCTCCAAACTATTCCAAAAAATGGAATCAGATGGAATACTACCTATCGCATTTTTTGAGGCTACAATAACCCTCGTACCTAAACCACACAAAGACCCTACAAGGAAAGAGAACTTCAGACCAATCTCACTTATGAACATTGATGCAAAAATACTCAACAAAATTTTTGCAAACCGAATCCAAGAACACATCAAAACGATCATTCATCATGACCAAGTATACTTCATTCCTGGGATGCAGGGATGGTTTTTATATAAGGAAATCCCTCAACGTAATCCACCATATAAAATAACTCAAAGAACAAAATCACATGGTCATCTCACTAGATGCTGAGAAAGCATTTGACAAAATTCAACACCCCTTCATGTCAAAAGTCCTGGAAAGAACAGGAATCCAAGTCCATACTTAAACATAATAAAAGCAAACCAACAGCCAACATCAAACTTAGTGGTGGGAAACTTGAAGCAATCCCACTAAAATCAGGGAATCGACAAGGCTGCCCACTCTCCCCTACCTATTCAACATAGTACTGGAAGTCCTGATTGGACTTCCCTGAGCCAAACAATGAACAAATGACCAATCTGGCTAATAACCACTTGATTAGCATGGAAACACATTATGACAAGTCAAGGGTTGCTATGCTCACCCACCAAACAGATAGAATGATTCTAAAAGAATACCCACTTGTGCTGCTCCTATGATTTTGATCTTCATATTTCCAGATAATAATTTTTGTTTTACAAATCTCTTTTGCCATAACAGTTTATGGACATTAACTATAATTATAAGACATGAACTCTCACCGGTGAACATGGATATCTAGATGTTTGATGTGAATATTCCTAATAACAAAACATCAGGCATGTGAGCAAAATTATAGAATTATAAACAGAAACATAAACCTATATAGTTGCATTTGGTAATTTTTGACAGTCAATAGATGAGCAAATTGGAAAATCATTCAACCAAGACATAAAAGATCTGAACATACGATCAAGCAAACTTTAGAATTCTGTTCAACAAGCACGGTATTTCTGCATTTTCCATCTTGTTTTTCTTTTCTTTTCTTCTCTGTGTACCCTTGGCCTTCTTTGAACGTTTTTTGTAGCCCATGCTGACCACAAAGTTATAGAGACACTCTTTCCTCTGCCACCCATACATAGGGTTAAAGACATCCACCACCACTGCCCAGCTATACATTTTCTATCTTAATGAGAATCAGAGTTTACCTATAAAGGCTCATTGAATTGTTGAGACTGTACAAATCTTATAACCCAAAAAAGATAATTTTCACATTCTTTTTGAATTTCTGATACTACTATGATCACTCTAAAATTAGGGTTTAAATATTTAACAATTGTTTTCATTATGTAATTTGATAACTGAGCAATCATTTATATAATTATCTAAAAGAGAAAGAAACTGATGAGAACAAGGTATTAAGTTACATTAATCAAAGGGAAATGTAGATTAACATAAAATATTAGAGCTAAAGGGGCTGAACATACCTTTCCTTTTAGATTTTTGTCATGTTTACATCTTTTTTGTCACATATCTGACCTCTTCAACTTTTTTGAATGGCTGGGAATACCCTGAATTAATGAAATTTCTAAATATTAATCCAACATATTTAAAAAACATTTTACTGGATATTCTCTGTATTTACATTTCAAATTTTATTTTCTCCCCTTCCCACTAAAATTCCCTATCCCCTTGCACTTGTTTCATGAAGGTGCTCCCTCTCCCAACCACCCACTACACCTCAGCAACTTGGCATTCTCCTACATTGGTTAAATGCACCTTCACTGGACAAAAGGTCTCTTCTTCCATTGATGCCAGACAATGCTATCTTCAGCTACATATACAATTGGAGCCATGTGTCTCTCCATGTATATTGATTGGTGTTTTAACCCTTGGGAGTTCTGGAAGGTTTCTTTGATTAATAATGTGGTTCTTACCACGAGGTTTAAACTTTTTTAACTCCTTCAGTCTTTTCTCTAGCTCCTTTATTAGGGACCACATGTTCAGTCTGATAGTTAGCTGCAAGCATCCTCAACTATGTCTGTATGACAGTGGAAGAGCCTGTGAATAGGCATCAATAACTGGCTCCACAAGTAAGCACTTTTTGGCATCAGCAATAGTGCTTGGATTTGATGGCTGCATATGGAGTGGATCCCCAGGTGAGACAGTCTCTGAATAATCTTTTCTTCAACCCCTGCTCTTATTTTTCCTTGTATTTCCTCTAGTGAGTGCTTTATTCTCCCTTCTAAAAAAGACTGAGGCATCCAACTCCTGACCATCCTTCTTTTTGAGCTTCATAAGGTCTGTGAATTGTTTCTTGAGTATTCAGAGCTTTTTGAACTAGTATCCAATTATCAGTGGGTACACACAATGTTTGCACTTTTGTGATTGTGTTACATTACTCAGGATGATTGCTTCTAGTTCCATGCATTTGTCTAGGAATTTTATAACATCATTGTTTTTAATAGCTGAATAGTGTTCCACTATGTAAATGTACCACAATTTTTTTATCCATTCCTCTCTTGAAGGACATCTGGGTTCTTTAGAGCTTCTGGATATTATAAATAAGACTGATATGATTGTAGTGGAGCATGTGCTCTTGTTAGATGTTGGAACATCTATTGGGTAGATGCCTAGGAGTGGTGTAGCTGGGTCCTCAGGTAGTACTATCGCCAATTTTCTGAGGAACTGCCAGGCTGATTGCCAAAGTGGTTGTACCAGCTTGCAATTCCATCAACAATGGCAGAGTGTTCCTCTTTCTCTACATCCTCACCGGAATCTGCTGACACCTGAATTTTTGATCTTAGCCATTATGACTGGCTGAGGTGGATTATCAAAGTTGTTTTGATTTGCATTTCCCAGATGACAAGGGATGCTGAAATTTTCTTTAGGTGCATTTTGACCATTCAGTATTTGTCAGTTGAGAATTCTTTGTTTATCTCTGTACCCCATTTTTTAACAACTTTATTTTACAAAACAAAGATAAATGTACAGATTTTAAGCATTTTTTGCATAAAATTATGCAATATATTTTTGTCAGTACTTGTTTTTTTTCTTTAAGGTTTGATAGTATGATAAAGATCCCACCAGTAACAATGAGCATAAAGTACGTGTAAAACAAGATGCAACATGGAAATAGTCAAAGTTTTCTTGGTGTGTAAAGATTTTTATTTTTTTTACAAAGAGCAGACAGTACATGTAATGCAGGATACAACCCAGATTTTGTCAATGTGTTCTTGGTGGGTAAGGATTGAGCATGACTATTTTTTTGTTGTTTTGTTTTGTTTTCATTTTTTCTTGGACTTCATACAGTCTGTGAGTTATTTCTGGGGCAGTGCGAGCCTCTGGGGTTAGCATGCCACTATCAGTGACTGCATATTATGTCTGTTCGTTTGTGAGTGGGTTATCTCACTCAGGATGATATTTTCTAGATGCATCCATTTTCTTAAGAATTTCGTTAAGTCATTGTTTGTGATGGCTGAGTAGTACTCCATTGTGTAAATGTACCACAATTTTTGTATCCATTCAACTGCTGAAGGACATCTGGGTTCATTCCAGCTTCAGGTTATTATAAATAGAGTTGCAATGAACATTGTGGTGCATGTATCCTTGTTGTATGTTGGAGCATCTCTGGGGTAAATGCACAGAAGTAGAATAATTGGATCTTCAAATAGTACTATGTCCATTTTTCTGAGGAACCACCAGACTAATTTCCAGAGTTATTGTATCAATTTCCAACCCCACCAACAGTGGAGAAGTGTTCCTCTTTCTCCACATCCTCGCCAGCATCTTTTGTCATCTGAGTTTTGCATCTTGGCCAATCTGACTGGTGTGAGGTGGAATCTCAGGATTCTTTTGATTTACAATTCGCTGATGGCTAAGGATCTTGAGGACTTCCTTAGATGTTTCTCAGCCATTCAATATTCCTCGATTGAGAACTTTTTGTTTAACACTGTATCCCATTTTTAATAGGATTTTTTAATTCTCTGGTGTCTAGCTTTTTGAGTTCTTTGTATACCTTGGATATTATGCCTCTATCTGATGTGGGGTTGGTAAAGATCATTTCCCATTCTGTTGGCTGCTGTTTTGTTTTGTTGACAGTGTCTTTAGCCTTATATAAACTTTGCAATCTCATTAAGTCCCATTTGTCAATCTTTGACCTTAGAGCTCAAGCCATTGGCGTTCTGTTCAGGGAGTTTTCTCCTGTGCCTATTAGTTCTAAGGTTTTCCCTACTTTCTAATCTAATAGTTTGAGTGCACCTGATTTAATGTGGAGATCTTTGATCCACTTACACTTTAACTTTGTACAAGGAGATAAGAAAGTGTCTATTTTCATTCTTCTGCATGCTGAGTGCCAGTTGGACCAACACCATTTGTTGAATAGGATGTCCTTTCTCCATTGAATGTTTACAGCTCCTTTGTCAAAATCAGGTAACCATATATATGAGGGCTTATTTCTGGATCTTCTATTCTATTCCATTGATCCACATGCCTATTTCTGTACCATTACCGTGCACTTTTCAGCACAATTGCCTTGTAATAGAGCTTGAG
This sequence comes from Micromys minutus, assembly GCF_963924665.1. Classification (NCBI taxonomy): domain Eukaryota; kingdom Metazoa; phylum Chordata; class Mammalia; order Rodentia; family Muridae; genus Micromys; species Micromys minutus. The sequence goes on from NC_137969.1 coordinate 261,205,075, forward strand.
TCAGGGATAGTGATTCCCACAGATGTGTTCTTGTTGTTGAGGATGGATTTTGCTATTCTAAGTTCTTTGTTATTCCAGATGAAATTGCTCATTTCTCTTTCCAACTCAATGAAGAACTGGGTTGAAATTTGAATGGGGATAGCATTGAATCTAAAGATTGTTTTTGGTATGATGCAAATATTTAAAATGTTGATCCTTCTAATCCATGAGCATGGGAGATTTTTCATTTTCTGAGATCTTCCTTGATTTCCTTCTTTAGAAGTTTGAAGTTCTTAGTTTTTGTCACACAGGTCCTTCACTTGCTTAGTTAGAGTCAAACCAAATTATTTCATAGTTTTTGTGATTATTATGAGGGGTTTCTTTCTCCACATGTTTGTCCTTTTAATATAGGAAGGCTACTGATTTGTTTGAGTTAATTTTATATCCAGCCACTTTGCTGAACTAGTTTATCAGCTCTAGTTCTCCAGTGGAATTTGTGGGTTGCTTAAGTACATTATCATATCATATGCAAATAGTGATGGTTTTACTTCTTCCTTTCCAATTTGTATCCCTTTTATTTGCTTTTGCTGTCTAAATACACTGACCAGGACTTCCAGTATTATGTTGAATTGGTAGGAGGAGAGTGAGCAGCCTTGTCGAGTTCCTGATTTTAGTGAGATTGCTTCAACTTTCCCACGTTTAGGTTTGATGTTCCTGTCAATTTGCTGTACATTGCTTTTATTATGTTTATGTATGGGACTTGGATTCCTGTTCTTTCCAAGACTTTTAACATGAAGTGGTGTTGGATTTTTTTCAAATGTTCTCAGCATCTAGTGAGATAACCCTGTGGTTTTTTTCATTGAGTTTGTGTAAATGATGGATTACATTGATGAATATCCTTATATTAAAACATCCCTGCATCCCAGGAATGAAGCCTACTTGATCGTGGTGAATGATCATGACCACTATTATTGTGTGGGTAAAATGTATTTTTTGAGCTTTAGTAGGGTTTCTTTTATGAATATGGGTGCTTTTGTATTTGGAGTATATATATTAAGGATTGAGAGTTCCTCCTGACAGATTTCCCTGGTAATGAGTAAAAAGTGTACTTCCTTATCTTTTTTGATAACTTTTGGTTGAAAAATCTACTTTATTCGATATTACAATGGCCACTCCAGCTTACTTCTTGGGGCCATTTGTTTGGAAGGTTATTTTCCAACCTTTCATTCTGAGATAGTGTCTGTCTTTGTCTCTGAGCTGAGTTTCCTGTATGCAGCAAAATTCTGGGTTTTGTTTATGTATCCAGTCAGACAGCCTACATCTTTTAATTAGGGAGTTGAGTTCATTTATGTTAATAGATATCAAGGAATAGTGGTTGCTGTCCTGCTATTGTTGCTTTGGTAGGTTGAATTTTGCCTGTGTGTCTTTCTTTTTTGGTTACCTTGCTTAGAAGTTTTCTTGTTTTTACTATGAGGTGGTTCCCCTCATTGTATTGGGTTTTCCACCTATAATTCGTTGTAGTGCTAGGTTTGTGGTCAAATATTGTGTGAATTTAGTTTTGTCTTGGAATATCTTCATCTCCCCATCTATGGTGATTGATAGTTTTGCTGGGTATAGCAGCTTGGGCTGGCACTTGTGCTCTCTTAGGGTCTCCATGATGTCTGTCCAGGCTCTTCTAGCTTTCATAGTTTCTGTTGAGAAATCGGGTGTGATTCTGATTAGTCTGCCTATATATGTTACATGACCTTCTTCCCTTACTGATTTTAGTATTCTTTCTTTGCTTTGGGCACTTGGTGTTCTGACTTTTGTGTGTCATGAAAAATTTCTTTTCTGGTCCACCCTATTTGGATTTCTGTAGATTTTTTTTTATGCTCGTGGTCATCTCATTTTTAAGGGTAGGGAAGTTTGCTTCTAGGATTTTTTTTTTTTGAAGATATTTACTGTACCTCTTTGTTGATATTCTTTGCCCTCTTCTATTCCTATTATCTTTAGGTTTGGTCTTCTCATTTTGTCCTGGATCTTCTGGACTTTTGGGTTAGTAGCTTTTTGGTTTTTGCATCTTCTCTGACTGTTTTGTCTATGTGTCCAATGTTGTCTTAGGCCCCCGAGATTCTCTCTTCCATCTCTTGTAGTCCATTGTAAATGCTTGCATCTGTGACTCCTGATTCCTTTTTTAGGATTTCTACCTCTAGAGTTATCTCTTTTAGTGTTTTCTTTATTGTGTCCATTTCTGTTTTAAGTTCCTTCTTCCATTCCTTCATCTCTTTGGTTCCATTTTCTTCTAGTTCTTTGAGTTCTTTGAGTGTTTCTCTTGTTTCTTCTTTAAAAGCTTCTAATTCTTTATTCCTTTCCTCCCGTTCTTGTTTAAGGATCTCTATCATTACCTTGAAGTAGGATTTTGTGTCTGAGTGTTCTTTTTCTGGAGTGTTTGGCATTCCGCTGTTTGTTGTGATGGGAGAGCTGGGTTCTAGTGTTGCCAGGTTGTCTTGGTTTCCCTGTGATATGTTCTTTTGCTTTCCTCTTGCCATCTTGTTGTCAGTGATTGGATCTTGCCTTTCCCTTGTACCTGGCCTGTGTCCCTGGATCTCCGCTGTTCCTGGTGTAGGATGGTCCAAGCACCTGTTGTTCACCCCAAAAGCCACTGTCTGGGAACAAAGGGCACAATGCCACCAGGTTCCTTGGTCCCTGGATCTAGCCAGCAGGAACACACTTTCTGTGTGCTCCGCTGAAATCACTCTGCCCCCTGGCTAGTCAGAATCTGTTCTCACCCGGTTCATGCCAGTCCTTTATGTCTGGGTCTCCCTCAATATCATATTTTTAACTTTGCAATTTTCATTTGGTTTTATTGGAGTAATTTTACCTCCTGCTATGATTTCTCATTTTTCTACTGAAATATTAATTTTTACTGGAAAAATGGTTTACTTCAACAAAAATAGCTGTAACTACTGATTCCAAAATCTGATTTATTATATAGTTAGATTCTTAATGTGTTTTTCTCTGAGTACACTGCTTATGTCATGTTGGTTCTTCACACATTCGTCAATGTCTACAACATCACACTTAGTAAGTTGTGATGATCTTTGATTCTATTTGCTTTCTCTAATAACCATATTTTCTATTTCAAGTATTAATATTTCTGAATATGTTAATACTCTAAACATTGCTTCAGGAAAGGTCTGGGTTCAATTTATATCCTTAGGCACACTCTGTTTACTTCTGGTTTCAACCTCTAAGCATTCCCTACTTGAAGTAGTATAACAATTTTCTCTTGTTATTCAGACCACAATTTTTTGAACAATGTTCTCTGCCATGGCAACATGTGTCACACAGCCTACACTTTGGCCTAAGGTAAAATCTACAGAGATAGGAACTTAATATAGGTCCTCCCCTCATCTTATCTATGTAAGCATGTGCTAATTACTATAGCCAGCCTACCTCTGTTCACCCAAGCTTTATTTTTTGTCTTTCTACAACATCAGAATTTATTAGACAAGTATATATTTACAAGTATGCCAATTTCAAAGACAACTATTTGTTAGATACTTCCACAGTCATTGATAATGTGCCCCAGAACAAAAATGCTTTCATTTCCATCTTAATTACTAATATTAATCTTAGATGCTATGGCCCATATCAAAAAGTAAATATATCTATATAAAATGTATAATTTATATAATATATACAAAATGTTAAAGAGGCTAGCACAAGTTTAGAAGTTTCAGACATAGGCTAATTAGATCTGAGTGAAGTCTGCATTGACAGAATAAGGAACTCAGTCTACCTTCAGAGAAGAAGCGACTGCTGTCCAGTCAGACTTCTGTGGACTCGTGGTGGAGAGCAAACATGTAGATCATAGTCTAGATATAAAATGAAAGGGCAGTAACTGATTCAGAGCTGGGAAATTCTAGTGAATGGACAATTTCCAGATTGGTGAACAGGAGGATGAATAGAGAGCAGCTGAATCGGTTGCCCAACACAGGGACTGTGGCAAGCTTATATCACTGGAACCTTCATGGTTCTCTGCCTATATGTTTTTGATGCATACACTAGGTTTGAGATGAAAGGTCAGTTGAAAGCCATTGTCATCTTATTGGCATCCAACTCTTACTAATGTAGCCTTTTTCAGTGCATTCATATTTTATGGTTTGTTTGTTTACTTGCTCATTTATTGAAGTAGGTTCAACTAAAAGAACATTAATTTTGCATCTCCTGAAGATAAATTCACATCAAATTAATTTATCTGACCTTATATTTAAACATACCTTTCTACCAATGGCATGTAACATAAGTCATTTTTATTATTACTAATTCTTTTTATTTCTGTGACTTCTAATTAGAGTAGTCAGACACCTAAGTAATTATGATTATAAATATGGGTAGGAATCAACTCTTTCATCTTATTCCTTCTGTTTACCTTTTTCTTTCTTCTTAGATCAATATAATAAAGCTTAATATTAACTGTTCTTTGGCTTCTTTTCTATGTTACTTTTTAATATTGTTGCTTAGTAATTTCTCTAGATTAAAGCTTATAATCACACTTCCAAATTATTGAAACTACATGTTCCAGGATTAGACTGCCATATATATAATATTAGAACTCACAGAAATCTGGGTTCATTCTAGCCTTAAAATAGCTATGGTATATTTGGTTTTCTCATATTTTTATTTGAACACAACCATAAACTCCAAAATACAATGTTTTTTTTCTTTTGAAATACTGTAAATTAAAAAGGGTATATGCAGTCACTGATAATGGGATACTAACCTCAGAAAGCTCTGAACACCCCAGAAACAACTCTCAGACTACATGAAGTTCAAGGAAAAAAAAAAACATTATGCTCAGTCCTTACACACCAAGAAAACTTTGACTATTTCTGGGTTACATCCTGTTTTACGTGTACTTTTTGCTCATTGTAACTAGTAAGACCTTAATGCACACTTTCAAACCTTTGAAAAAAAGCCAAGCACTGACAAAAATGTATTCATATACATTTATGCAAAAAAATACTTAAAATTTGTTCTTTTATCTTTGTTTTTTAAAATAAAGTTGTTCAAAAAAAAGGGGTATTGTTTCCACATGTGTAACCACTTTTACAATACTCAACAGTAAATACTGAAACTTCAGAAAATGTCTTTTTTTTTTATTTGTATTATATATTTCTATGTAAAGAATTCTACACTTAGTTTTGGCTTATTTTTAAGTTTTGTTAATGTAGTATATTCCATTTGCTTTCTTCCTGTAAAAGATTTTGTATTCGATGAAATATTTAAGTATTAGAATTTTGCCTTTGTTCCCATATAATCTGTCCCCTTTCTCTGCTTCTTTTAAAAGTTTTAATAGTTATTGCTGGCTTCTAGCAATTTGGGTGACCTGTCACATGTTATGTTTATCCTAGTTTGCCTATCCTATTTGTGGTTAATTAAGCTCTTTAGACCTAAAAGCTTATAGCTCTCACTAAATTTTGGGGAGGAGAAATTAGCTATTACCACTTTATAATTTTTATGTAACATTGTAGAGTCATATTCTCCAATTATACTCCCTGAATTTAGAAAGAAATTCAAGGATTACTTATGGAAACTTATAAATCTTTTTCCCAATAACACTCCTGTTCTCCAAATCTCATTCTTTAAAATATTGGCCAGCTCAATGGATTAGTCATCTTATAATCACCAATTAGTCATCTGACAATGCACCATAAATTGCATGGCTTAAATAACCCCTTAGAATTCTTCAGGCTAAGAAGTCTAAGCTTAATGTGTGTCAATTTTTTCTTTCTAGTTTGAAGATAGTTGTCTTGTTTTTAGAGCTCTACAAGGTGGTCCCTGGTTGTATAAAAACTAGGTTGAACAAAACACGAGGAACAAGCCAGTATGTTTCTCCATTTTCTTTGCTTCAGATTCTGAAAGTGAGCTATAGAAAAGGTATTTTGTTTTTGAAAAGGTATTAATTCCTTCAGAGATGATCAACCCACATGAGCATCCTAAACCTAATGCTTCACCAGAAGCTAAGACTAATAATACTATTCCTCAGGGGATTAAGCTTGTGACACATAAACCATGGAGCAACTCTTTGACCCAAGAACTCATCTATCTAGTGTCTAAATTATGTAAGATTACCCTTTTCTATCAGGTACCCCTCTGCCAGTAAGATAGCTAAATGCCTGTGACATAAAACCAAGATGAAAAACTTTGTTTCTTTTCTACATGGCTGATGGTCCCTTGCTAACTGTTGTGCTGTACCTGGAATTTTTAAAAATGGTGTATGTATTTTGGACACAGTGAATGAGTTAATGCAGTTCCATTCTTCATAATAACTAGGTGAGAGAGAATCCATATTCTTTATAAAATATAGAAATCAATTTATACAATACATTCACATATTTAAAGGTCAATAATAAACAGGTAATACTTCAGCTATAAATTAAAATGTAATAGCAACACATTAATATATTGTATTTTCTCCAAATAATAAATACAAACACTAAAGATACTTTTTAGTAACATTGCCAGTAAAGGGCAATAAACGGCAAAAATAAGTTTGGATTTCACTGCATCTGCTTGCTAGTATCAACTCAGAAAAAATCAAACTCTGTCTATTTAACACATTCATTGTAAGTACATCTTTTTAAACTGCACTAACATGGTTGTCAAAATATTAGGTAAACTTTTATTACTTTACAACCAGCAAATGACTTTAAATAATTTTATGGTGTTTCTTTCCTTAATTGTTTAGGCCACACTGACTATTCTTTCAGTGCTTGTACATCATAAATGTGATCATTATCAAAAGTGACCCTTTAAACTTTCAGGAAATTTTCTGTTTTCTTCTCTGTCACTGTGATAAAGACATTGACCAAAAAAAGTAACTTGGAATAAAATGGTTTGTTTGGCATATAAGTTATAGTCCATCACAAAGGTAGTTAATGCAGAAACTCGAGGAAGGAAGCTATGGGCAGAAACTGAGTCAGAAAATGTGGAAAAACATTATCTCTATCTTGTTCCCTATTTGTTCAGCCTTCTCTTTTAGAGAACCTGGGACCACATGCCCAAGAGTAGCACTGTCCACAGTGTGCTAGGACCTTCCACATGAATCACTAATTAAGAAAATACCCCCACAATCTATGCCTACAGACCAGCCTGATAAAGGGAACTCCTTTTTTGAGTAATTCTCTAGTGTTTCTGATTTCTGTTAAGTTGACAAAGTGTTTGTGTTAATTAGGGACTTTGCAGTAAGACCCTCCATTAGTAAGTACCATTATCATTTTGTCGATGTGTATCATTACACTAAGTAGGAGAGAATATTGGCCAATTTTCTGTTATAATAACAAGTTATCTGAGTGAATTTAACTTTAAAAAGAAGAGGCTTATTTTATCTCTTGGTTCCATGGTTAGTCAGTCATACAGCTTTTTATACTGTGGTAAGGTGGAAAATCTTAGTAGCTATCACATGCAGAGTGACCTGCATACCTTGTGATAGTCAAGATAAGGGGAGGAAAAGAAAAAGATCAGATGAGACCCTAACATCTTATTCAAGATCATATCTCAGAAGACCTAAGTTTCTTCACTTCCAATCACAGGCCGAGGAGTGAAATCTTACTAAACAAGGATTTGGGGGCACCATTCATAACATAGATGAAGTGATTTGCATACCTTGTGATAGCCAAGATAAGGGGAGGAAAAGAAAAAGATCAGATGAGACCCTAACATCTTATTCAAGATCATATCTCAGAAGACCTAAGTTTCTTCACTTCCAATCAGAGGCCGAGGAGTGAAATCTTACTAAACAAGGATTTGGGGCCACCATTCATAACATAGATGAAGTGATTTGCTTGCCAATTCCTGGGTTTTTCTTTAACAAAATATTTAAATGTATATAACTCCAATTTGTAAAAATAAGTATATAAAGACCTAACTACTTTTTAATGCTTATTTGCAATTATAAGATCTTTGAATGGAAAATCCACAAAGAATTATTAGTTAAGGAACTTTAGAATTACTTTGAGATTACCCATTCATTCATTCATATCATGCATAAGGTAGCAAGGTTGTGTTTTGCTCTTATTCAATATGAGGAATTATTGAGCCAATGGATCTCATGAGTAATACTTTTGATTGTACTGTGATGTAAGAAAAATTAAATCTTAGGTTGTGAAAGCACTGGAATTTAGATAGAATGGACTTGATATGAATTCTTTTGGTTTATAGCTTAGCATTATAATTCTTTTTCTGATATGATTTTAAGAGATAATGATAAGAATATTTTCTTAGCTTAAACTTGTATTCATTCTTAATATTTGTGAGTATGAATAAATTTTAGAAGTATTTGAAATCACTTTAGGAAACTCTTTACATTGTTTGAAATTCTATGTAAAATATACTTTGTGCCAGAGAAAGGGTATTATACATGTCTTTCAGTGTAACACCCTTTGGTAGTTGAAACAGGACAATTAATTTCTTCTGTAGATAGTGATTTTTAAACATATTACTCCTAAAATATTTGTTTGGTCTTAACTCATCTGTTTTCAAATGATCATTTGCCAGAAATGAACAATCATACTCAATAGATGACATGTTTCATTGTTCCTTTAAAACTCCTATATGATTAGCATCAAGAGGGTGCTCACAATAAATCTCTCTCAGGGTAATTCTTTTTCATAGACAACTGCACTACCATATTTTGATGATCCCAACTTTATTTTTCTTCCAAATGAATAAAAAATAGAAAAACAAAACAAAGTGGTTAAATTCAAACCACAAATGAAGCAGCATAGATATCTCATTATTTTTGTTTATGTTTGACTTAAACGATATTTAAATATCATAAATGCTGCTTTATTAAATCCACAAACTGCTTGAAAATTTCTGGAAACTGGTTATCTGAGGGGAAAGGTTTTAAGAAGTGGAAAGGAACATCACTAATAATCAATCAACATTGATATGTAAGTTGTACTCTGAATATCACAATAGCTGAAAATTCCATAAAATTTAATAACTTTTAATTCTTCTTTGATTTTTGTTCTCACATTTTAAAACTTGTAAAATAAGCATATTATAGAGAAAGAAATGAGCGTATAGAAGTTAAGCTACAGAGCATGTTCTGAATCAAATATTTAAAGATGGAACTTACACTTATGGGACAGAGCTAGGGCTTCTGTTTCCTCAACATTGAATCTTGAAAATACATTATGTAATTCAAAAGGTGCTTACTCTGCACTTATCTGCATGTTTGCAGAAGCCAAGATGCCCTCATATTGTAGATCCCCTTTGTCTATATTTCCCTTCAGCCCATCTCTAACTGAAGAATCCAATCTTGAGAAAGATGATTGATGGATCCATATCTCAGAACTTATCTCTCTCTATCCTGCATATTTTCAGTAGAACACCTTGAGATGTTTCCTGGAGGCAAAATTCAGTAAAATATAACCCTGGTGTATGCATAGCAATTTTTTTCTATCTAGACTCCCAAAAATTCATCAGAAAGAGCAACAAAATTACACAACCCAAGCTTGAGCCCCTGCCATAATCATTCAGAGGAATTGAAGATGGTCAAAATCAGTTATGACCTAGGTTAAACTTTTCTCTGTTTATAAATAATACTTGTTTTGGCATAGTACTTAAGTATATGTATCTCAACTGAAATGAGATAGGAACGCGGGATCTCAAAATGTGGAATCTCCAGTTCTTCTTAGAAGGGAGAACAAAATACTCATGGGAGGAAATATAGGGACAAAGCATGGAGCAGAGACTTAAGTAAAGACCATCCAGAGTCTGTCTCACCTGGGGATCCATTCCATGTGCAGCTACTTAACCCAGTCATTATTGCTGATGACAAGAAGTGCTTATTGACAGGAGCCTGATATGAATGTCTCATCAGATGCTCTGCCAGAACCTTACTGATACACATGAGGATGGTTACAGCTAACCACTGGACTGAGCATGGAGATCCCAATGGAGGAGTTAGAGAAAGGACTGAAGGAGCTTAAGGGGTTTGCAACTCCATAGGAAGAACAACAAAATCAACCAACCATACCTCTCAGAGCTTCCAGACTAAAACATCAGCTAATGAGTACACATGGAGAGACCCATGGCTCCAGCCACATGTGTAGCAGAGGATGGCATTGTCTTGTATCAATTGGAGGAGAAGCCCTTGGTCATTTCACCAGTGTAGGAAAATGCCAAGAAGATGAGGTGGAAGTGAGTGGATTGGAGTGAGAGCATCTTCAAAGAAGCAGGGAGGACGGCATGGGAAAGGGGTGGAAAGGGGTATTACCTTTGAAATTTAAGTACACAATATATCCAATAAAAAATAATTTAAAAAAGGGTCTCAGTCATGCTGCTTCTGACTATGCCTCACAGGATGTGTGGGCATGTGCCTAGCAAGGAAAGTATGAATCCAGCAGACAGTTTCTTTCCGCTAAGATAGGAAGGTACAAGTAGATGGCAGAGTGGGCCCACTCTCTTAAAGAGCAGGCTCAGTCTAGGCTCACTAATATAAATGAGTCCGTCAATTAGGGTCCCTCAAATCTTTGTATGATAGGGGGTCTGGCTTTTTTCTATTTCAGTGTAGTGGGCTTTCCTTTGCTTTCTGCCCTCAAGCAGAGGAAAGTACAAGTAGAGGAAAGTTTTGCATAAAATGAGTCTATATTGATATAGGGACCAGGCATAGTCACTCCTCCTGACTGAGGCAGAAACCCAAGAGGAACTGAGTAGAGATGCAAAAGTAAGGAGTTTAGAATCCTGACAGTGGGTTCAGGGGCGGGGCAAATCAGGGGTCAGCCAAGAGTATTGGTCCTAGACCCACAAATACATCAGAATTCTCCCTCCTCTTTTAGCCTTCTAAACCCCAATGAGGTCATAGCAATGAGAGAGATTCAGATCAAGAAAAAGGGGGAGGACGAGGACGACAACGACCGAGAAAAAAAAAAAAAAAACAGACGGAAAGAAGCCATCAGACAAGGTCGCTTTTTTTGGCAATACAGCAAGTGCTAGAAACATGGTGCTGAATACCATCCACTAGCTCTGCCTGGAGACCTAGAGATTCACAGAAGCAAATAGCGCAGGCAGGGAAACAAAGGAGGGAAGGCGAGAGGACAGGCGGAGGAGGTTGTGAGCAGCTCCCCTTTATCCTTAGGAAACCAAGCTCGTTTCCTCCGCCGGGAAGGAGAAGGGAGCCAGAAAGGTGCGGAAGGCTCCTGGAAGCGCCGAGCAGAGACACGGTCGAACTCTGGACTGAGCCTGATCCTGGGTCCGCTCTCCAGAACCTGGCTCATCCGCGCAAGCTTCTGGACCCGCGGTCCCCGTGTGAACGCGCCGTGGGCTGGATCAGCTCCGTCTTCTCTGGCCCGGCCACGAAAATGGCTTTCTGGTTCTGAAAATCCAGACCTTTTGGATAATGTTTTGCTGGTGAAGAAAGAAAAGTTTGCGGAGCTGGACTGTGGTAGGGGACGGAAAGGGCTGAGGAGGACTTTGGAAGAAAGAAGGTAGATGATCAGCTTCCATCTCTGAGCTCGAAGGAATGATGACCCAAGGAGAATGTGCACCAGCGGCCAGATCATTGGGAGCCTCTTGGTGCTCTCTGTGCTGGAGATAGGGCTGGGGGTGTCCAGCGTGGCCGTGGGGGCGGTCAGCTTCAGCCTGGCTCTCAGAGAGCACACGCCGCAGCTCGGAGACTCGTCCCCGGTATGGAGCGGGGTGTGTGTACGTTGAGCCATTTCACTCTCTCTTTACCTCTTTTCGGGGATGGTCAGTGTGAGTGCCTTAGTCACTGTCTCCTGGGGAAACAACATTATAGTACTCCTCTGCCTGTAGGTTCCAATTGACAAGTTCTGCTGATTTATATTGTCTTTTTATGTATTGGGGGAGCTTTTATTCTTTTTACTGGGCTTAAAAACAAGATGAATGGCTTTATTTATACTTGATGAGAGGGTCAGTCTGACTGATTCGGCAAGACTGACCAGTGTTAGTCAGTACAGAGTTACACCTGACAAGGGCAAGCTTATTGTCATTTATGTCTTCTACTAAAATTGTTGCATCATTTTATTGTACCAAGAGCAAGCAGTGGGTAATTAGCTGTTTATCTGTGGGCAGTATGCACAAGGTGCACCGATGCAACATTGATATGATCAAAATGGAAAATAAGCTGAGCCTCTGAAAGGTCTGAGAAGGGGTGAGCATCGTCCCAGAAAGCACTGCTGTGAATTTGCTTTACCACCTTTCTTATACTCGTCTCTGAATATTCTGTTGTAAGTTCAGGGCCACCAGTTAAAAAAAGAGCAGTAAGGAATGCAATGCCTCCCTAATTATAGAGTAACTCTAAAGTGTGCTTACCTACTCAGAAAACAATGTCAGTTACTTTGGTTTTTTGTTGTTTGATTGCTTTTTGTTGTTGTTGTTGTTGTTGTTGTTGTTGTTGTTTGTTTCTTCCTTTGTTTTTCAGGTCAGGGACAGACCTAACAAACATTTTATTTGGTCATGTAGGGAGAATTTCAAGGAAGCAGACCTTTTGCTGCCACCAAAATATCTCTCTCTCCCTCCCTCCCTCCCTCCCTCCCTCCCTCCCTCCCTCTCTCTCTCTCCTCTCTCTATCCGTGTATGTGTGTGTCTGTGTCTGAGTGTGTTGACCCTCCTTCCTTCCTTTTCCTCTCTCTCCTATCCACTCATGCCCATCTAAGGCTCTAGCTTGATTGTATTTTCTGTGTAATTCATTAGGAGGCTAGTCTGTTGACAATCTATATTGTATTTAACAATCATGATTTCATCGCTAAATTACTAAGAGAGGGACAATTTAAGAATTTAAGAAAATACATTCCAAAGTTATTAATAAAAGGTGTTCCAGCCCTTTGAGTACTGTAAAATTGTACCTTGGATTAGCTTTTACACATTTTTTTTCTGGCATGATACATGTTTATAGATTACACAACTTAAAAGACCAAATGGAAAAGAATAATTCTAGTATTGAATTCCTCCTAGAATTCTTTTTTCTGAATTCTATAATTTTGTGTCAACGCACATTAATTACTTTGTTCTTTATTATGGAACTGTTGCCCATGTAATTATAACTTTGAATTTGAAATAATAAGGGGTATATCTTAAATTTCACATCTAATGTGTGGTTATAAATATTTTGAGAAATGCCTCATGTCTCCCCATTCATTAAACACAAGAAATTGAGTAAATTAAAGTGAACTGCCTTTAAATAATATATTAAAACCCTTCTATCTTGTTATTTTATATAACTATCTTAGCTTATTTTTTAAAACACAGTTAATCTTTTCCCTTCCAAATAGGATATTTTATAAATGAACTTATATATGCATAAATGCTCAACAAAACCATATCAGCCATATTGAAATAGTCATTACTATAAGCAATGATCTCTACTTAGTTTTTTACAATAAGCAAAAATCACCAAGATTCTTGGAAGAATGGTTTGAATACTGTAATATAGTTTTGTTTTAAAAAAATTAAAGGATTCGGTCAGCTGAATGTACTATTTTGAAACTGAAATGTTCAAATTATTACTCACTTTAACTTCAAGTCATAAAAAAATACATTTGTAAAGAAATAAACAGTCTGTTGGAATAATCATAGTTTTTAAAATATGGAGAAGCTAAGCAACCCCACCAGACCTCTAAATTCCCTGGGGCCTCCAGTTTCTTGAGGGCTAGGTGCATCTTCTCTGACTGAACCCAGACCTCAGAGTCCTCTGCTGTATATGTGTTGTGGGCCTCATATCAGCTGGTGTATGCTGCCTGGTTGGTGATCCAGTGTCTGAGAGATCTCAGGGGTTCAGGTTAATTTAGACTGATGTCCTCCTACAGGGGTGACCTTTTCCCCAGCTTCTTCCATCTTTTCCACAGGGGTCAGCAGCTTATGTTCATTGGTTGGGTGCAAATATCTGCATCTGACTCTTTCAGCTGCATGTTGGGTCTTTCCGAAGGCAGTCATGATAGGCCCCTTTTTGTGAGCACTCTATAGCCTCAGTAATAGTGTCAGGCCTTGGGGCCTCACCTTGAACTGAATCTCCTTTTGGGCCTGTCCCTGGGTCTTCTTTTCCTCATGCTGTTCTCCATTTCCATCCCTGCAGTTCTTTCAGAAAGGAACAAGTATGGGTCAGAGTTTTGACAGTGAGATAGCAACCTATTCTCTCACTTGATGCCCTATCTTTCTGTTAGAGGTGGGTTCTACAAGTTCCCTCTCCCCACTGTAGGGCATTTCATCTAGCCCTCCCCCAACTTGGTCTCTCATGGTTATAAGCAACTCCCAAAATTCTTCTCATCAAATTCTTCTGTGATATATTTTTGACTATCTTTTCATTTCTTCTCTGATAAGTTCATGTAACCAATATTTACAGAGAGTTCAACATGGGAATGACATTTTACTAGTTACTACAGAAACTATAAAATATGAGTCAGAATACAGTCTCCTGAGAGGTATCACCAAACCAAAAACAAAAAACAAAAAGCAGATCACTAGCATTGGTGGAGGTAATAGTATGGCCTTAGAGAGGTTAGGGGTAAAGAGGGGAAAATGGGCATGGGCAGTGAAATACCCATGGAAGTACTAATGACCTTGAAGATTTCCTGGGGTTAAAATCAATACATCACAGTGTTAATATATCATGAGGTAAGGTCTTAATGCAAATTAACTAGTTATAAATCCCAGACCTACCATTAGCTAGTTGAGAAACTATCAATTTCCCCCATGTTAAAAAAAGAGTATTGAGACACTTATCAATTAATGAATAATGAACAATCTATTAGAAAATTGTATTATGTATCATAAGCATGAAGTAAATGTGAGCAGCTAGTCCTGACATCCAAGATTGCAGAGATGGATATGAGAAGTGAAAAACTCTGTGGCAGTGTGGATAAGGCAATGCACTAGGTTGAAAATGAAATATAAAAACTCCGTTGTTTTTATAAGTTTTAAGAATATAAACGTAAAGACAGAAAGAGTGATGATGGCAAAACCATGACATGCTGTGTGTCAAGCTTAAACAATAGATGTTGTCATGTTTCCAATAATCATCATCTTAATTCTTACTTCCCAAAGAGACTAAAAGAAGATAAACAGAGAACATCAATATAAAAATCTTTAATTTCACTGGCATTTATCAATTAATGTTTTATTTTATGAATACAAATGAGGCATACAAAAATTAGCCTGTCAAAATGTAAAGTCTAAATAAGACTGTTTTGATTAATGTATGAAGCTTTACTTCAAAATATTAATATCATTATTACAGCTTTCTGAATTAAATTTACAGTCAGTAGAAAATAAAGGCTGCAATGTAGAGGATAAATTTTTTATTGCGAGGTACTAAAATCATAAGTGTTTTATCTAGAACAAGTATATAGAAATTTAGGAAGCTACATAATTATTTAGTCTTGCTAATTTTTTGATGACTTAAAATGATATAATATTTAGGTAAGGAGCTCTGTGTATGTAACATACAGGCTTACAAAGATTATTGTCAGGTACTGTTTTATAATAAGAAAAAGAATATTCTATAGTAAATCCAAAAAATAAGGACAATTAGAAGGAAAAGATTGTTTAATTTCATCTCACAGGGAAAGAAGGGTATAGCTTTCCACAGCTATTTTGTTCTTTCTTGACACTTTATTTTAGCTAAGCAATTCATAATTAAACCCCAAACCATGAATGCATAGTTACAGGGTGACAGTGAATGAACCATTGAGAAAAGTCAGACATGTGAGGCAGAACCAATTTGAAATACTTATTGAATGGAGTTAGTTAAAACATCTGTGCTTCCAAGTGGCTGTGAATCAGTAACCTCAGCCTAAGGAGCATCCTTGACAACAGGGATAGATTCAGTAGCATGGAGGTCACTGAACCACTAACTATGTTGTTGGTATAGCTTAATGTTTAGAAGTCTAGAGATTCAGATGGAGGTATTAAGAATACTATTGGAAGTGTTTTTGGTTGGCCTTAGACTATAATTCTAATCAGCTTTATCTGACGTTCACTTTGTGAGATTTGATTTTTTTTTTAAATTTTCTATGTCTGGTCCTTCCACATGTAGACAACAAGGCAATCTTTATAAATTTTTAATATTTTTCCTATGCAAATCATTTAATGTTTGAGTAATTTTATCTCTTACTCTTCTGAAGCATACTCAGGCTTATATTATAACTTTATCTACTTACTTTCTTTGATATTTTTCCCTGAGATAAGATGTATAGTACAATCAACACACATACCTCTTCTGTAGACTTTTAGCTCACCATTTCAACAATTTAGCCAAGTATAAGACTTTTTTATTTTAGAGGGGAGGTGCAATATGCAAATGATAATTGTTTCAATATATTAATTTTAATTTTTAAATGTCATAATTAATAAAAAACAAAGCAACGTTTTAAACTTCTTAGTTAATTTAAATGTATACAACTTGAAGCTGAGTTTATCTAATCATTTTCTACAGTGGCAAAATTCTTTATCAGTCAATGTACAGCCCTTCCTTATCCTCAGATAAAGTTAAAAATGTTTGTCTATGTTCTTTTAAATTAATATTAATTACATAAGTTATCATGAAAAGGTCCCTTTAAGATGTTGATTTAAAAAATAACAAAGTTCTTCATACATCTTATTAATTATCACTATCTAATTAAAACCGCAAAGGCATTTCTCCTTGGATAAATAGCTGTGTTTTGGAAATAGAACCCAGTTGTGAAAGAGTTTCTAGGTATAATGATGACTATTCATGAATTATGTTAAAGCACAGGCAGAGACTCTTATGTGACTCACATTCTTATTTTCAAATATGTTTAAGTATTTACTGATATTAGAAAATATAAAAGTTAAATCATTAAACTTTTTGTGAATGTATTATTCAAGGAACCATATCATGCAGCACAAGAAATATAAGCATGTGTTGTAGTGACAATTTTGGCATTTTGGTTTCTTCAAAAAAATACAAAAATATTATGAGTAGTTTTTATAAAATCCCAGGTGTGAGAAATAGGGCTTCTTCTGATTGTCCACAGACTATGATTTGCTTCATGTTCTGGTGGGGATGTGATTTGTCCAGCTGCCGATAATTTCTGTGATTGCATGATATTTGGAATTCTGGGGACTTTTCAGGGGGTGTATAAATACTAGGGCCCCATGAAATATGGTGATTGTTGGTTGCCATCGGTTGTTGTTGATTATGGTTTGTTAAGTAGTCATTGGCAAAGAAGAAACAAAAAATAGAAATGAGATATCCTGACAGAAATGATCAAACTTGTCCCAAGGTTTGTACAAACCATTCAATCATAAGTATTTGTCTTTCTCCTCCATAAGAGCTATCATGTATTTTTACATATATACATATGCACACACAGCATGCATAAACACAACCAAATGAGGAGATACTTTGACACTTTAATATCTAATTAATATTATATCTGAAATATCTATCCAATTATGAAGTCAACACACACACACACAGGACTAGATTTTGTGTTATGTCATATTTTGGAATAGTTGTGTATATATTATGAGTTACTTGGACCATAGAACTATTTTTAAATAGAAGTCATCTATGCTTCAAATATATTTTATGTACATAAACTGCAGGCAATTTTACACAACCATATCTATGACTGCCCTTCCTGTGAATGGTGGATTTATGAGCTCACAAATTTCTTGTATTCAATTATTCTCACAGCTTCCTGGTATGTGTAAAATAAAAACTTGTATATCTTTTAGAATTATCAGCATAAAATAAAGAAAGAATTACATGACCAGGGGGCCTTCGCCTGCTCAAAGGAGAAGGGAAAGGGAATAGGGAAAGGATGTAGGAGGGGGTAACTAAAAGGGGGGCAGTGAGTGGAATGTAAACTGAAAAGTAAAAAAATTTAATTTAATTAAAAAACCTTACTTCCTAACCTATAGAAAAAAGAAAGAAGGAAGAAAGGAAGGAGGTAGGGAAGGAAGGAAGGAAGGAAGGAAGGAAGGAAGGAAGGAAGGAAGGAAGGAAGGAAGGAAAAATAGAATTACAAGCTTGAGAGCTTGGAGAGCTATTAAATTCTGGTCTTAAATTATGATGTTAGCATTTTTGATATCTTAAATGTAAACAGGTTACATTATCTCATTTAAAAATTAGTAACTCATCTACAATGAGCAAACCTACTTATATTAATCGTTTCCTAAAATTAAATTGATATTCATATAAAAGTATTCAATATACTTATTAAGTATTCAATAATAATATCTGACCCACAAGAATGGCTGTATGCTCTTACTTTTTGTCCACTAAAATCCACATCCTGCATTTTATTTTTATATGTTGTAGGTATTTCTAGAGATAATTTTATTATAATCCCTTTGACAATATTGAGCACAGACTAAATTTTCTAACATTTAGGTTCTTATTCCTATTTTAGAAAGTATGTTACCAATTATCAGTGACTGCATATTATGTCCGTTCTTTTGTGACTGGGAAACCTCTGAACACCCCAGAAACAACTCACAGACTATATGAAGTTCAAGAAAAAAGAAAAAAAGAAAGAAAATGAAAAACCATTATGCTTAATCTTTACACACCAAGAAAACTTTGACTATTTCCAGGTTACATCTTGTTTTATATGTACTTTATGCTCATTGTAGCTAGTAAGATCTTAATGCACACTATCAAACCTTTAAAAAAAAACCAAGTACTGACAAAAATGTATTTGTATACTTTTATGCAAAAATTCTTAAAATCTGTACATTTATCTTTGTTTTTTAAAATAAAGTTGTTCAATTAAAAAAAAAAGTATGTTACCTTAATGGCCAATTTTGGGTAGCAGTAATGGTTGTGATTTAATGTGCATATTTCAGAATATAAGAACAATTATTTTAAGTAAATATTGAGATAAAGAAGTATACTTTTTAATCTACCAAATAGAGATAAAAGTTAGATTTTTTATTATTTTACTTTGTTAGAAATATTAATATTTTCTCTAATTTTCTCTTATTAATCATTTTCCTACATGGATTTTTCTGGTTAATTAAAAGATGACAATATTAATATTAAGATAATTGTCAATTTATATGTAAAATATTTTATATTGCCTAAAAATTGCTACTTTTATTCTACTATTTATCTTGCCAACAAAATTCTTCGCATAGATGATGACAATGAGGTCATCAAAGATATTTAGAATTCAATGATTTAAGGCCAGATAATTAAATGAGTAATGAGTTGACATAAACATCTAAGTCGAATAAAGAAAAACATATGTGGGTGTATGGTATGCACACATTGGCATAGGACAAGTGACAGATGAGTAAATCTTTGAAAGAGATGGTAATTGTCACTTATATGGAATATATGCTACATTTGGGTTGCTCAGGCCATGACAGAGGACACATTCACAATGTGATCCTCTGTGCACTCCATTTCCATAACTGGTTTGCTTCCAGGAACTTCCACACATGCTAGATGGTTATCCATCTGTTGTGTTGGCTATCCATGGAGAGAGCATAATTTTCACTCCCTGCTTCCCTCAGGTCACTGCCTGTTTTTGACTCCAACAGAACAAGTCACAAATCAGACTCCAAACCAGCATGTACAAAAGAAATGATCATTTTTTCCCATAAATAAGTACATCATCTACAATTTAAAATGTTTAAGAGTTCCCCACATAACAAATTGTGAGTCTTATATTTAACTATCTTTCTAAAATATTTCAGTATATAAGTTAATGTTACTGACTTTTGGCAAAGGCCTCTTAAACATTAAATATAAACAAAAATCAAGAAAATCAAGATAATCTACATTAATACTTGAATTCCTTGTAAATATACTTTTTAAATTGCTGTTATGATTTAGGTAGTATAGAAATTGTACATAATACATAAAAAGTTTAATCTTCCTTAATAAATTATGTTAGAGATGACATCTATATCTAATAAACAGTATTGATCACATACCCTCTCACTTTCCTTGTAAGTCAGAATTATCTTGAGTGTTCACATTATTTAATTTTTTTTTTATGATTTTGAGCTTTACTTTTTTTTCTTTTTTTTTCTTTTCTTTTTTTTTAAACAACTTTATTTTGCAAAACAAAGATAAATGTAAAGATTTTAAACATTTTTTGCTTAAAATTATACATTTTTGTCAGTACTGTTTTTTCAGACATTAAAATAAATTTTACATAAAACCATGTGAATATGTTTTTTAGTCAGTACTTGATTTTTTTCAAGGGCTTGACAGTATGCATTGAAAACCTACTAGTTGCAATAAGCGTAAAGTACATGCAAAACAAAACGCAACATGGAAATAGTCAAAGTCTTCTTGTTTTGTGAATATATGTATATTTTTTGTTTTCTTTATTTCTTGGACTTCATACAGTCTGTGAGTTGTTTCTGGGGGAGTGCAAGCCTCTAGGGTTAGCAACCCACTATCAGTGACTGCATATTATGTCTGTTCTTTTGTGACTGGGTTATCTCACTCAGGATGATCTTCTCTAGATGCAGCCATTTTCTTAAGAATTTGGTTAAGTCATTGTTTCTGGTGGCTGAGTAGTATTCCATTGTGTATATGTACCACAATTTTTGTATCCATTCGTCTTCTGAAGGACATCTGGGTTCCTTCCAGCTTCTGGCTATTATAAATAGAGCCGCTATGAACATTGTGGTGCATATATCTTTGTTGTGTATTAAAGTGTCTCTGGGGTATATGCCCAGAAGTGGAATAGCTGGGTCTTCAGGTAGTACTATATCCAATTTTCTGAGGTATCGCCAGACAGATTTCCAGAGTGGTTGTATTAGCTTGCAACCCCACAAACAGTGGAGAAGTGTTCCTCTTTCTCCGCAGCCTCGCCAGCATCTGCTGTCATCTGAGTTTTGGATCTTGGCCAATCTGACTGGTGTGAGGTAGAATCTTAGGGTTGTTTTGATTTGCATTTCCCTGATGGCTAAGGATGTCGAGCACTTCCTCAGATGTTTCTCGGCCATTCGGTGTTCCTCAACTGAAAATGATTTGTTTAGCTCTGTACCCCATTTTTTAATAGGGTTATTTGATTCTCTGGTGTCTAGCTTTTTGAGTTCCTTGTACACCTTGGATATTAGGCCTCTATCTGATGTGGTGTTGGTAAAGATCTTTTCCCATTCTGTTGGTTGCCGTTTTGTTTTCTTGACGATGTTCTTAGCCTTACAGAAACTTTGCAATCTCATTAAGTCCCATTTGTTAATCTTTGACCTTAGAGCTTGAGCCATTGGTGTTTTGTTCAGGAAATTTTCTCCTGTGCCTATGTGTTCTAAGGTTTTCCCTACTTTCTCATCTAATAGTTTCAGTGTATCTGGTTTAATGTGGAGATCTTTGATCCACGTACACTTGAGCTTTGTACAAGGAGATAAGAACGGGTCTATTTTCATTCTTTTGCATGTTGAGTGCCAGTTGGACCAGCACCATTTGTTGAATAGGCTGTCCTTTTTCCATTGAATGTTTACTGCTCCTTTGTCAAAAATCAGGTGACCATATACATGAGGGCTCATTTCTGGATCTTCTATTCTATTCCATTGATCCACATGCCTATTTCTGTACCAGTACCATGCAGTTTTCAGCACAATTGCCTTGTAATATAGCTTGAGGTCAGGGATAGTGATTCCCGCAGATGTTTTTTTGTTGTTGAGGATGGATTTCGCTATTCTAGGTCTTTTGTTATTCCATATGAAATTGCACATTGATATTTCCAATTCCATGAAGAACTGGGTTGGAATTTTGATGGGGATTGCATTGAATCTGTAGATTGCTTTTGCTAGGATGGCCATTTTTAAGATGTTGATCTTTCCAATCTATGAGCATGGGAGATCTTTCCATTTTCTGAGATCCTCCTCAATTTCTTTCTTTAGAGGTTTGAAGTTCTTGTCATACAGGTCCTTCACTTCCTTAGTTAGAGTCACACCAAGGTATTTCATAGTTTTTGTAATGATTGTGAAAGGTACCTTTTCCTTAATTTCTTTCTCCACATGTTTGTCCTTTGAGTATAGGAAGGCTACTGATTTGTTTGAGTTAATTTTTTATCCGGCCACTTTGCTGAACTTGTTTATCAGCTGTAGGAGTTCAGTGGTGGAATTTTTGGGGTCACTCAAGTACACTATCATGTCATCGGCAAAGAGTGATGTTTTTATCTCTTCCTTTCCAATTTGTATCTCCTTGATCTCCTTTTGCTGTCTAATTGCTCCAGCCAGGACTTCCAGGACTATTTTAAAAATGTAGGGAGAGAGTGGGCAGCCTTGTCGAGTCCCTGATTTAAATGGAATTGCTTCAAGTTTCTCGCCATTAAGTTTGATGTTGGCTGTTGGTTTGCTGTATATTGCTTTTATTATGTTTAAATATGGGCCTTGGATTCCTGTTCTTTCCAGGACTTTTAACATGAAGGGGTGTTGGATTTTGTCGAATGTTTCTCAGTGTCTAGTGAGATGACCATGTGATTTTGGTCTTTAAGTTTGTTTATATGGTGGATTACATTGATGGATTTCCTTATGTTAAACAATCCCTGCATCCCAGGGATGAAGCCTACTTGGTCATGATGAATGATGGTTTTGATGTATTCTTGGATTCGGTTTGCAAAAATTTTGTTGAGTATTTTTGCATCAATGTTCATAAGTGAGATTGGTCTGAAGTTCTCTTTCCTTGTAGGGTCTTTGTGTGGCTTAGGTACAAGGGTTATTGTAGCCTCAAAAAATGAGTTGGGTAATATTCCTTCTGATTCTATCTTTTGAAATCGTTTGGCGAATATTGGTGTTATATCCCCAATAAATGTCTGATAAAATTCTGCACTGAACCCGTCTGGACCTGGGCTTTTTTTGGTTGGGAGGCTTTTGATGACTTCTTCTATTTCTTTAGGTGTTATAGGGTTATTTAGATGGTTTACTTGGTCCTGGTTAAACTTTGGGACCTTGTATCTGTCTAGGAATTCGTCCATTTCCTCCAGATTTTCCAATTTTGTGGAGTATAAGTTTTTGTAGTAGGATCTGATGATTTCTTGAATTTCCTTAGTTTCAGTTGTTATGTCACCACTTTCCTTTCTGATTTTTTTAATTTGGATACTCTCTCTTTGTCCTTTAATTAGTCTGGCTAGGGGTTTATCAATCTTGTTGATTTTCTCAAAGAACCAACTCTTTGTTTTGTTGATTTTTTCAATGGTTTTTTTGTTTCTATTTGGTCTATTTCTGCCCTAATTTTGATTATTTCTTGCCGTCTACTCTTTTTGGGTATATCTGCTTCCTTTTGTTCTAGGGCTTTTAGCTGTGCTGTCAGGTTGCTGATGTGAGCTCTCTCCAGTTTCTTCTTGGAAGCACTTAGGGCTATGAGTTTTCCTCTCATTACTGCTTTCATTGCATCCCATAGGTTTGGGTATGTTGTGTTATCATTTTCGTTGAATTCTAGAAAGTCCTTAATTTCTTTCTTTATTTCTTCTTTGACCCTGCTATCATTTAACAGAGCGTTGTTTAGTTTCCATGTGTATGTGGGCATTTTGTTGTCTTTGTTGTTGTTAAAGACCAGCCGTAGACCATGGTGATCTGAGAGGATGCATGGGAGTATTTCAATCTTCTTATATTGATGAAGGCTCATTCTGTGTCCAATTATGTGGTCAATTTTCGAGAAGGTGCCATGGGGTGGTGAGAAGAAGGTGTATTCTTTTACTTTAGGATAGTATGTTCTGTATATATCTATTAATTCTAGTTGGTTCAAAGTCTCTGCTAGTTTTGCAGTGTCCTTGTTCAGTTTCTGTTTCCCTGATCTGTCCATTGGTGAGAGTGGGGTATTAAAGTCTCCCACTATTATTGTGTGAGGTGAAATGTATTTTTTTAGCTTTAGTAGAGTTTCTTTTATGAATGTGGGTGATTTTTTATTTGGAGCATATATGTTAAGGATTGAGAGTTCTTCCTAACAGGTTTATCCGGTAATGAGTAAAAAGTGTCCTTCTTTATCTTTTTTGATATCTTTTGGTTGGAAATTTACTTTATTCGATATTAGAATAGACACTCCAGCTTGCTTCTTGGAGCTGTTTGCTTGGAAGTATTTTCCCCACCCTTTTACTCTTAGATAGTGTCTGTCTCTGTCTCTGAGATGAGTTTCCTGTATGCAGCAAAAGGCTGGATTTTGTTTATGTATCCAGTCTGATAATCTATGTCTCTTTATTGGGGAGTTGAGACCATTTATGTTAATAGATATCAAAGAATAATTGTTTCTGTTTCCTGCCATTTTTGCTTTTTTGGGTTGAGTTGTGTCTGTGTTTTTTTCTTCTTTTAGTTTTCTTGTTTAGCAGTTTTCTTGTTTTTACTAGGCTGCATTTTCCCTCCTTGTATTGGGTTTTCCACCTATAATTCGTTGTAGAGCTGGGTTTGTGGTCAGATATTGTGCGAATTTTGATTTGTCTTGAAATATCTTTGTCTCTCCATCGATGGTGATTAATAGTTTTGCTGGGTATAGCAGCTTGGGCTGGCACTTGTGCTCTCTTAAGGAGTGCATGATGTCTGTCCAGGCTCTTCTAGCTTTCATAGTCTCTGTTGAGACATTGGGTGTGAGTCTGATTGGTCTGCCTTTATATGTTACCTGACCTTTTTTCCTTACTGCTTTTAGTATTCTTTCTTTACTTTGGGCACTTGATGTTTTTACTATTATGTGTCGGGAGGTATTTCTTTTCTGGTCCAACCTATTTGGAGTTCTGAAGGCTTCTTTTATGCTCGTGGTCATCTCATTCTTGAGGGTAGGGAAGTTTTCTTCTATGATTTTGTTGAAGATATTTACTGTGCCTCTTAGTTGATACTCTTCTCCCTCTTCTATTCCTATTATCTTTAGGTTCGGTCTTCTCATTGTGTCTTGTATTTCCTGGACATTTTGGGTTAGGACCTTTTTGTTTTTTGCATCTTCTCTGGCTGTTTTGTCTATGTTTGCAATGTTGTCTTCTGCCCCCGAGATTCTCTCCTCGATCTCTTGTAATCTGTTGGAAATGCTTGCTTCTGTGACTCCTGATTTCTTTTTTTGGTGTTCTGACTCTAGGGTTATCTCTTTTAGTGCTTTCTTTATTGTGTCAATTTCTGTTTTAATTTCCCTCTTCCATTCCTTTATTTCTTTGGTTCTGTTTTCATCTCGTTCTTTGAGTTCTTTGAGTGTTTTTCTTGTTTCTTCTTTAAAAGCTTCTGAATCTTTTTGCTTTTCCTCCCTTTCTTGTTTAAGTAACTCTATCAGCGTCTTGAGGCATGATTTAAGGTCTGTGTCTTCTTTCTCTGGAGTGTTTCGAATTCCGATGTTTGCTACTATGGGAGAGCTGGGTTCTGGTGTTGCTAGATTGTCTTGGTTTCCTTGGGATATACTCTTTCTCTTTCCTCTTGCCATTTTGCTGTCAGTGATATGTTCTTGCCTTTCTCTTGTATCTGGTCTGTGTCCCTGGTACACTTTCCGTGTGCACTCCGCAGAGATCTCTCTACTCCCAGGCAGCCCAGGTTCCGGGTGGCAGCTGAGCCAGGCTCCGCTCTGCGTCCTGAAGTCGTTTCCGGGTGGGAACAGAAGTTCCTAAGATCTGTTCCCGGTCACTGGATCGAGGAGGACAGGGCCGGTCAGGGCAGGGGGTGCCCTTTCCGTGTGCACTCCGCAGAGATCCCTCTGCTCCCCAGCAGCCTAGGTCTCCCACTCACCAGTTGCTCAGCCTGTACGAGCCGCCTTTCCGGCTGGCAGTTGGGCCAGGCTCTGCTCTGTGTCCTGAAGTCGTCTCCGGGTGGGAACAGAAGTTCCTAAGATCTGTTCCCGGTCACTGGATCGAGGAGGACAGGGCCGGTCAGGGCAGGGGGTGCCCTTTCCGTGTGCACTCCGCAGAGATCCCTCTGCTATCCAGCAGCCTAGGTCTCCCTCTCACCAGTTGCTCAGCCTGTACGAGCCGCCTTTCCGGCTGGCAGTTGGGCCAGGCTCACATTATTTAATTTTTAAAATAATGTACCTTTGGTATTTGGCTAAAATGATAAAAATTCAGAATCACAAGAACTTTTTTGATTTTGTATCTGCCATATATAAAACTGTTTTTTTTTCAAACACTGAAGTGAAAGTTACTTGAGGCTTTATTTAAATAATTGACACATAAATATATTACAAATTAAAAGTTCTTCTAATGAAAAATTCATATTTAGTTATAATTTTCCTAGTCACTTTAGGAATAGTGACAGCCCTAAAAACAAAATGCCCTGTTTATTTAACATGCTCAAAATATTCAGTAGATTATTTTTGTTAAAAGAAAATTTATTTATTTATTCTTTTATTTTCCCTTTTTTAATTGAACAACTTTATTTTAAAAAACACAGATAAATGTACAGATTTTATGCATATTTGCATAAAAGTATGTGAATACATTTTTGTCAGTACTTGGTTTTTTTAAAGGTTTGATAGTGTGCATTAAGATCTTACTAGTTACAATGAGCTTAAAGTACACGTAAAACAAAATGTAGCCTGGTATTAGTCAAAGTTTTCTTGGTGTGTAAAGATTAAGCATAATGATTTTTCATTTTCTTTTTTTTTTTCTTGAACTTCATATAGTTTGTGAGTTGTTTCTGGGGTGTTCAGAGCTTTCTAGGGTTAGTATCCCATTATCAGTGACTGCATATTATGTCTGTTCTTTTGTGAGTGGGTTATCTCACTCAGGATGATATTCCCTAGATGCATCCATTTTCTTAAGAATTTCATAAAGTCATTGTTTCTGATAGCTAGTAGTACTCCATTGTATAAATATACCACAATTTTTGTATCCATTCATCTACTGAAGGACATCTGAGTTCTTTCCAGCTTCTGGCTATTATAAATAGGGCTGCTATGAACATTGTGGTGCATGTGTCTTTGTTGTATGTTGGAGCTTCTCTGGGGTATATGCCCAGAAGTGGAATAGCTGGGTCTTCAGGTAGTACTATGTCCAATTTTCTGAGGAATCGCCAGACTGATTTCCAGAGTGGTTGTTTTTTGAAAAAAAAAGAATGCACACAAAACAAAATTGGACCAGAATGGGATGCAGAATATGTTTAAAACAAGAAATATCACATTATATGAATACATGAAATGTTACAATTCATGGATACTGCAGTAGAAGTGAAGAAATGCTGTTCTTAGGAACAAGAATCATTTTTACTCTGCACCAAGATATCTGGTTCCTGGTGCAATGAGAAATTTCAGCGATGGTTTTAAATGTTACTTTATTCAGAAATTTTTGGCTTTTTCATTCATTTGCAACACCATCTCTGAAAAACATTTTTATTAGATACTCTCTATATTTACATTTGAAATGTTATCACCTTCCCCCACCCTGCTCCCATTCCTCCTCCTCCTCCACTTGTCTTTATGAAGGTGCACTCACTCCTAATCACCCTCTTCACTCCATTGCCTTGGCATTCCCCTACATTGGAAAAACATCCCCTCACTGAACCAAAGGCTTCTTTTCACATTGATGCTAGACACTGCTATCTTCAGTTACATATGCACCTGGAGTCATAGGTCTCTCAATGTGTGCTCAATGGTTGGTGTTTTAATCCATGGGAGCTATGGAGGGTTTGGTTGGTTGATAATGTTCTTTCTGTGAGGTTGAAATTCTCTTTCAGCTCTTTCAGTCCTTTCTTTAGCACCTTCATTGGGGTCTCCATGTTCAGTCTGATGTTTAACTGCAAGCATGGTCACCTGTATCTGTATGACTCTGGCAGAGCCTCTGAGGAGGCATCTTTTATCTGGTTCCTGCCAATAAGTACTTCTTGACACCAGCAATAGTGCTTGGGTTTGGTGGCTGCATCTGGGGTAGATCCCCTGGGTGAGGCAGCTTCTGAATGATCTTTTCTTCAATTTCTGTCCCTCAATTTGACCTTGTATATCCTCCCATGATTTATTTGTTCACCCTTCTAAGAAGGACTGAGGTATCCCCATTTTGGCCCTTTTTCTTTTTGGGATTCACATTTTTTTAATCATATGCTATGCATCCTCATTTAATACTTCTCTCTCTCTCTCTCTCTCTCTCTCTCTCTCTCTCTCTCTCTCTCTCTCTCTCCCTCTCCCTCTCCCTCCCTCTCTCTCTCTCTCTCTCTCTCTCTCTCTCTCTCTCTCTCTCTCTCTCTCTCTGAACATATTTGTTGTTGTGTTTTCTATATTTCCATATTTGCTTTGGTAGCTATTATTTCACCCAGTCAACTAAACCAAACTGTAGCCTGATGCTAACAGAGAACAGTTTGTGTTTCCTGCACGTCATCATCTTTGTATTTCTGGTCTTTTTTAGAACAATTAATATATTTATTAAAATCTTTGCTCCATCAATAAAGAAATATATTGACTCTTTTTCCAGTTCTACAGATTTGTAAAATTTTTGGAGTGGAGGTAACATGCTATACTGAGTTGTCAGTGCATCATTCTGTGGTGGAAAATAAGAAATTAGTTTAAGCTTTGGGGATAAAGAACACTGCATAATTAGCAAAGTTTTTCCATGGACTAAGAAAAGTAGGGAATATAAATAGGAAAGCAGAGAAGTGGCTCCTCTTAAAGATGAACACTGAGAAATATGCAGAAAAGTTGGGAATGTATGTAATAAAGGACATTTTAGAGATCAGTGAATTAAGTATCAACTGTACTATGAGAGAGCACAGCACAGGGTTGGATCCACTAACATAGGCCTCCCAAGGATGAGGCAAGTCATTGCTGCAGCAAGTAGCAATAATAGTTGATTGAGCTCTGTGACCTAGGCTGGGCAGAGGTGAGTGTAAAACAAAGAACAACAATGGGTATTTGGATAAAAACCTGTGGGTAACCAGACAGGTGAGTTCTGTGTCCATTCCTATGAGCTAGCTACTCACTGTCTTCAGTTTTCTCTACTATCAGATTTGATCAGTATTAAGTTCACAGCTAACACATTACGTGTTCTGAGACAAGAATAGTAGTGTATGATCTTCTGAAGCTTAATTTAAAAACTAATGTAGATAATGAATGAATAATGCTTAAATTGAAGTGACATTTTGTACCTTATTGAACAGCAAAAGATATAGATTTATAGATAATATTTTCAAAAGCCTTATTATCAGCAAGGAAATGAAGAAACACATCTGTAAAAAAACAGTATTTTTGAAGAATAATATAAAAGTGTTTGTATAGCAAGGAGAGATAATACTGTTTAATGCTAGAAATCAATGTGAGTGAATGTCTTTAGGTTAAATACATTTGCTGTACTTCAGAAGAGAAAAAACAGAGCAAGAAATGAATCAGAGAAGCAAAAAGAAGTAAAATTCTCCTAAAGCTGTATATACACATTATGCCAATATGATTTCAATGAAATTTTGGCCTGATTGTTCTTGTTGTTTTGTGTTTAAATAGGGTCTTTCTGTGTAACTCAGGCCAGCCTCAAACTCATAATCTTCCTGCATCAGCTTTTATAGTTCAAGTATTTTAAGAATTGTTGTGATGAAACACCATGATAAAAAGCAATTTGGGGATAAAAGTCTATTTCTCTTACATATCCCAAGTCACAATACATTTAGATAAGCTAAGAAAGGAACTCGAACTGAGCAGAAACCTGGAGGCAGAGCTGATGCAGAGGCTATGGTAGATTGGTAGCTTACTAGTTTGCTTGTTTTAACTGTAGGTCTTCATAACACTGATGGCTAATAATAATTGGACTCAGTCAATACTAGGCTATACAGAAAATTTCCTACACCCATGACATTTGTCTAAACTCTTCAGTTTTTTCTACCAAAGATTTTTATACAGGGGTAAAAATTAGACAATTATTTTCCAAAATTTCACAGAAATTTTTTCTAGCCCAGTTAATATTGTTTCTCTCTGAAATCTCTTTACCTGAATCTTTACAATCTACATTATTCTAGCATGGCCCATTAAGCACCTACTTTAAATCTTTTAACCACTTTTCGAGTCCAAAGTCTCAAGTCTTCCATATTTATCCAACAGACAGCATGGCCAGTACATCACAGTAATATTCTAGTCCCTAGTACTAACTTCTCAGTTACTGTCAATTGTTATAACTATCATTAAGTCACACATTATAACCTGGTTAGAGATGTAAACCAATTTCTTCTAAATCCATCATAAAATATTTTTCTAAATCCATCATTTTATACATAAATAACCTGAAGCTCAAAAATTTATCTGAACCAACTAGCTATTGAAATGAGGAAAAAGTCCAAATCATACACCTTTTAGTCTCACACTACTTTTTTTCCTATTGAAAAACTGTATTTTAAGAAACAAAGATAAATGTACAAATTTTAAGCATTTTTGCATAAAAGTATACGATTATATTTTTTAAGGTTGTAATTAAGTATTTGTGCATACATATACATACACATATGTATATATGTAGCAATAATATAAAAATAAGCAATTAATTTGAGGGGATAGGGGAGAAAGTGGGAGTAACTGGAGGGAGGAAAGGGGGATGTTATACACTTCTATTTTAATTAAAGTATATTCTATTTTGTTTTTCCTTTTTCATTTTTTTTTCTTAAACTGCACACAGTCGGTGACTTATTTCTGGGATATTAAGAGCTTTCTGGGGTTAAGATTCCATTATCAGTGACTGTATATTATGTCTGTTCTTTTGTGACTGGGTTACCTCACTCAGGATGATATTCTCTAGATGCATGCATTTTCTTTTCTTTTTTTTTTTTTTTTTTTTTTTTTGTTTGTTTGTTTGTTTTAATCCTAATTTTTTTTCCTGGTCAATGTCTTTATTTCATACCTGTTATAAACAGATACAGACTGACAAAGCCTGGGAATCCTTAAGGCAATAAGTTGTATACTGAGGGTCAAGGTACAAGAACAGGATAATTACCTGGAAACATTGTTTGTTAGCTATCATGTCAATGCTTGAAAAAGGTACCTATTTCTTACGGGTTTGTTGTTGCTGGCTAGAGTCGTATAGGACTCATGATCTGTGTTTTGGCCTAGTGATTTTCAACCTTAGGTGTAGCTCCTGCCATTTCGAAGATTACTTCTTTTATTTCTTTTTGTTTTTTAACTTTATTTTAAAAAACAAAGATAAAAGAAAAATTTTTAAACATTTTTGTATAAATGTATACAAATACATTTTTGTCAGTGCTTGGCTTTTTTTTTTCTTTTTTTTTTTTTTAAGATTTGGTACTCTACATTAAGGTCTTACTAGTTGCAATGAGCAAAAAGTACATGTAAAACAGGATGTAACCCGGAATTACTCAACGTTTTCATGGTGTGTAAGGATTGAGCATATTTTTTTATTTGTTTTCTTTTTTTCTTGAACTTCACACAGTCTGAGAGTTGTTTCTGAGGAAGTCCTAGCCTCTGGGGTTAGCATCCCACTATCAGTGACTGCATATTATGTCTGTTCTTTAGTGACTGCGTTATCTCACTCAGGATGATATTCTCTAGATGCAACCAATTTTTAAAAATTTGGTTAAGTCATTGTTTCTGATAGCTGAGTAGGACTCCATTGTTTAAATGTACCACAATTTTTGTATCCATTCAACTACGGAAGGACATCTGGGTTCTTTCCAGCTTCTGGCTATTATAAATAGAGCTGCTAGGAATCGCCAGACTGATTTCCAGAGTGGTTGTATCAGTTTACAACCCCACCAGCAGTGGAGAAGTGTTCCTCTTTCTCCACATCCTCGCCAGCAATGTTGTCATCTGAGTTTTTCATCTTGGCCAATCTGACTGGTGTGAGGTGGAATCACAGGGTTGGTTTGTTTTGCATTTCCCTGATGGTTAGGAGTGTTGAGCACTTCCTAAGATGTTTCTCAGCAATTCAATATTCCTTGATAGAGAAATTATTGTTTAACTCTGTACCCCATTTTTAATAGGGTTGTTGGATTTTCCGGTGTCTAGCTTTTTGAGTTCTTTGTATACCTTGGATATTAGGCCTGTATCTGATGTAGGGTAGGTAAAAATCTTTTCCTACTACTTTGGCTGCCGTTTTGTTTTCTTGACAGTGTCTTTAGCCTTAAAGAAACTTTGTAATCTCATTAAGTCCCATTTGTCTGTCTTTGACCTCAGAGCTAGAGCCATTGGTGTTCGGTTCAGGAAATTTTCTCCTGTGTCTATGAGTTCTAAGGTTTTCCCGACATTTTCATCTAATAGTTTCAGTGTACCTGGTTTAATGTGGAGATCTTTGATCCACTTACACTTGAGCTTTGTACAGGAGATAAGAAAGGGTCTATTTTCATTCTTCTGCATGCTGAGTGCCAGTTGGACCAACAATATATTTTGAATAGGCTGTCTTTTTTCCATTGAATGTTTAGAGCTCCTTTATCAAAAATCATTTCTGGATATTTTATTCTATTCCATTGATTAATGTGCCTATATCTGTACCAGTACCATGTAGTTTTCCGCAAAATTGCCTTGTAATATAGCTTGAGGTCAGGGATAGTGATTCCCACAGATTTTTTTCTTGTTCTTGAGGATAGATTTAGCTATTCTAGGTCGTTTGTTATTCCAGATTAAATTGCACATTGCACTTTCCAACTCAAAGAAGAACTGGGTTGGTTTTTTGATGGGGATTACATTGAATCTGTAGATTACTTTTGGCAAGATGGACTTTTTTAAAATGTTGATTCTTCCAATCCATGAGCATGGGAGATCTTTCCATTTTCTGAGATCTTCCTCGATTTCCTTCTTTAGAGGTTTAAAGTTCTTGTCATACAGGTAAGTACCTTGCTTAGTTAGAGTCACACCAAGGTATTTCATAGTTTTTGTGACTATTGTGAAGGGTATCTTTTCCCTAATTTTATTCTCCACATATTTGTTCTTTGAATATAGGAAGGCTACTGATTTGTTTGAGTTAATTTTATATCCAGCCACTTTGCTGAACTTGTTTATCTGCTGTAGGAGTTCTCTGGTAGAATTTGTGGGGTCGCTTAAGTATACTATCATGTCATCTGCAAAGAGTGATGTTTTTACTTCTTTCTTTCCAATTTGTATCCCTTTGATTTCCTTTTGCTCTCTAATTTCTCTGGCCAGGACTTCCAATACTATGTTGAATAGGTAGGGGGAGAGTGGGCAGCCTTGTCGAGTCCCTGATTTTAGTGGGATTGCTTCAAATTTCCCACCATTAAGGTTGATGTTGGCT
Source organism: Micromys minutus (assembly GCF_963924665.1). Taxonomy (NCBI): domain Eukaryota; kingdom Metazoa; phylum Chordata; class Mammalia; order Rodentia; family Muridae; genus Micromys; species Micromys minutus. The sequence goes on from NC_137969.1 coordinate 261,238,116, forward strand.
GTTGGTCTGCTGTATATTGCTTTTATTATGTTTAGGTATGAATGTTGGATTCCAGTTTTTTCTAAGACTTTTAACATGAAGTGGTGTTGAATTTTGTCAAATGCTTTCTCAGCATCTAGTAAGATGACCATGTGGTTTTATTCTTTGAGTTTGTTTATATGGTGGATTACATTGATGGATTTCCTTATATTAAACCATCCCTGTATCCCAGGGATGAAGCCTACTTGATCATGGTGAATGATAGTTTTGATGTGTTCTTCGATTCGGTTAGCAAAGATTTTGTTGAGTATTTTTCCATCAATGTTCATAAGTGAGATTGGTCTGAAGCTCTCTTTCCTTGTAGGGTCTTTGTGTGGTTTAGGAATGAGGGTTATTGTAGCCTCAAAAAACGAGTTAGGTAGTGCTCCATCAGATTCTATTTTGTGGAATAGTTTTGAGAGTATTGGTTTTATGACATCAATTTATGTCTGATAAAACTCTGCATTGAACGTATCTGGACCTGGGCTTTTTTTGTTGGGAGGCTTTTGATGACTGCTTCTATTTCTTTAGATGTTATGGAATTATTTAGATCATTTACCTGGTCCTGATTTAACTTTGGTATCTTGTATCTGTCTAGGACTTCATCCATTTCCTCCAGGTTTTTCACCTTTGTTCAGTATAGGCATTTTTAGTAGGATCTGATGATTTCTTGAATTTCCTCAGTTTCAGTCAGTACTTTTACACTTTCCTTTCTGATTTTGTTAATTTGAATACTCTCTCTTTGCCCTCTAGTTAGTCTGGCTAAGGATTTATCAATCTTGTTAATTTTCTCAAAGAACCAGCTCTTGGTTTTGTTGATTCTTTGAAAGGTTCTTTATGTTTCTATTTTGTCTATTTCTGCCCTACATTTGATTATTTCTTGCCATCTACTCCTCTCGGGTATATCTGCTTCCTTTTATTCTAGAGCTTTCAACTGTGCTGTCAGGTTGCTAGTGTATGCTCTCTCCAGTTTCTTTTTGGAAGGACTCATATCTATGAGTTTTCCTCTCAGTCTGCTTTCATTGCATCCCATAGGTTTGGGTATGTCATGTTTTCATAGTCATTAAATTCTAGAAAATCCTTAATTTCTTTCTTTATTTCTTCTTTGACCCTGCTATGGTTTAACAGAGTGTCGTTTAGTTTCCATGTGTATGTGGGCTCTTTGTTGTCTTTGTTGTTGTTAAAGACCAGCAATAGACCATGGTGATCTGAGAGGATGCATGGGAGTATTTCAATCTTCTTACATCGATTGAAGCTCGTTCTGTGTCAAATTATCTGGTCAATTTTCGAGAAGGTGCCATGGGGTACTGAGAAGAAGGTGTATTCTTTTACTTTAGGATGATATGTTTTGTAGATATCTATTTATTCCAGTTAGTTCATAGTCTCTGCTAATTTTACAGTGTCCTTGTTCAATTTCTGCTTCTGTGATCTGTACATTGGAGAGAGTGGGGTATTAAAGTCTTCCACTATTGTTGTGTGGGGTGAAATGTATTTTTTGAGCTTTAGTAGGGTTTCTTTTATGAATGTGGGTGCTTTTGTATTTGGAGCATATATGTTAATAATTGAGAGTTCTTCCTGACATATTTCCCCTGTAATGAGTAAAAGGTGTCCTTCCTTATCTTTTTTGATAACTTTTGGTTGAAAATCTACTTTATTTGATATTAGAATTTCCACTCCAGCTTGGTTCTTGGGGTCATTTTCTTGGAAGGTTTTTTTCCCAACCTTTTGCTCTGAGATAGTATCTGTCTTTGTCTCTGAGATGAGTTTCCTGTATGCAACAAAAGCTGGGTTTTGTTTAGGTATCCAGTCTGATAGATAGCCTATATCTTTTTATTGGGGAATTGAGTCCATTTATGTTAACAGATATCAAAAAGTAGTAGTTGCTTTTTCCTGTTATTATTTCTTTTTTAGGTTGAATTGTGTCTGTGTGTCTTTCTTCTTTTGGTTTTCTTGCTTAGTTTTCTTGTTTTTACTCTGAGGCAATTCCCTTCATTTTATTGCGTTTTCCCTCTATAATTCATTGTAGTGCTGGGTTTGTGGTCATAGATTGTGTGAATTTAGTTTTGTCTTGGAATATCTTCATCTCACTATCTATGGTGATTGATAGTTTTGCTGCATATAGCAGCTTGGGCTGGCACTTGTGCTCTTTTAGGGTCTGCATGATGTCTGTCCAGGCTCATCTAGCTTTCTTGTTCTCTGTTGAGAATCCGGATGTGATTCTGATTGGTCTGCCTTTATATGTTACATGACGTTTTTCCCTTACTGCTTTTAGTATTCTTTCTTTGCTTTGGGTACTTGGTGTTTTGACTATTATGTGTCGGGAGGAATTTCTTTTCTGGTCCAACCTATTTGGAGTTTTGTAGGCTTCTTTTATGCTTGTAGTCATCTCATTCTTAATGGTATGAAACTTTTCTTCCAGAATTTTGTTGAAGATATTTACTGTGCCTCTTAGTTGATATTCTTCGCCCTCTTCTATTCCTATTATCCTTAGGTTTGGTCGTCTCATTGTGTCCTGGATCTCCTGGACATTTGGGTTAAGAGCTTTTGGGTTTTTGCATCTTCTCTGACTGATTTTTCTCTGTTTTCAATGTTGTCTTCGGCCCCCGAGTTTCTCTCTTCCATCTCTTGTAGTCTTTTGGAAATGCTTACATCTGTGACTCCTGATTTCTTTTTTTAGGATTTCTACATCTAGGGTTGTCTCTTTTAGTGTTTTATTTATTGTGTCCATTTCTGTTTTAAGTTCCTTCTTCTATTCCTTCATCTCTTTGGTTCTGTTTTCTTCTATTTCTTTGAGTTCTTTGATGGTTTTCCTTGTTTCTTCTTTAAAAGCTTCTAGTTTTTTATGCTTTTCCTCCCTTTATGTTTAAGGATCTTGTTTACCATCTTGAGGTAAGATTTCGGGTCTGAGTCTTTTTCTGGAGTTTTGGCATTCCACTGTTTGTTGTGATGGGAGAGCTGGGTTCTAGTATTGCCAGGTTGTCTTGGTTTCCCTGGGGTACGTTTTCTTGCTTTCCTCTTGACATGTTGTTGTCATTGATTGGTTCTCGCCTTTCCCTTGTCCCTGGCCTGTGTTCCTGGATCTCCGCTGTTCCTGGTGGCAGATGGTCTGAGTGCCTGTTGTGCACCCAAAAGCCGCCAGCTGGGAACAGAGGGCCTGATACCGGGTTCCTGGGTCCCTGGGTCAAGCTGGGCAGGCACCCATTTTCTGCATGCTCTGCTGAGATCTCTCTGCCCCTTGGCTAGTTGGATCCTGTTCGTTCTCACGAGTCCTGTGTCTCTGGGTCTCCGCTCTTCCTGGTGGTGGATGGTCCGAGCGCCTGTTGTGCACCCAAAAGCCACTGGCTGGGAACCAGTCTCACACTACTTTCACTGTTGTCTCAATATAGAGTTATCTGTAAATAGCTCTCAGAGAGATTCTGGCTTGTGTCCAAAACCAAATGGGAATAATTCCAAATTGCTGATACAGCTAATGTATGATGTAATATAATATGTATTTCAACAGATTTCAGGAGATTCCAGCTTTCTTGAAATCTAGAATCTCTACAGAGTCTACTGTCTACAGAAATTTTGGCATTTTCTCAAGGGTGTTATTCTAAACCAAGTAGAAAACAGAAACTAATTTTTAGTGGTTAACTAGAAAACTATTTTTAAATTCACTAGAACTATTAACCAGTTCAGCTAGTAAATGAACTGCTTTTAAAAAGAATTTTAAAACAAATTCCAGATATCATTTCTCAAGCTAAGAACTTTCAAAGACACTGGACTGAGGATGTTAAAGTTCTACTGAGAACTTTAATAATTTTACAGTATACTCTCTTTTTAATTCAAATATGAGACAATAAAATTAACAAATTCACTACATTATTTGCCATAGGTGATTAGGAAAAATATGCTATGCCTTTTCTCATGTAGTCTTAAAAGATAAAAATATATTTTAGAACCTAAGTGTTTTTAGTAGTGCCACATTAAAATATAGGTACTTTTCTATTCATTTATTTTTGATCATGGTTAATAATAGCTGAGTATTTTATAACAAGATAGACTTCACTTTCTACTGTAGAGGCAAAACATTAAAATATCATTATGAGAGAAAAACATTTATCATCTTGTTTTTATGCCAATTATAATTAAAAGTTTTTTCTCAAAGTAATAGTTATTTTTGAGAAAAAGGTATAATATTACTGATTTTGCTTCTTGGTTTCATCAGCCATCTTAGGCTGATAGATTTCTACAATAGTCTTTGAAACACAAAGAAAGACATGTAGGGTTGATAAAATTTCAAGAAAGATGATCTAGAGAGATGGCTCAGTGGGTTAAGTACTTCCAGAATAAGCATGAAGACTTGATTTCAGACCACTCAACACCCATATAAAAAAAGAGCATGACTGTGTATGTGTCTGTAAGTCTAGTTTTGTAGAGAAGTAAACAGATTTTTTTGAGCTTCCTGATGTCAGTCTAGTGTAATTGACAAACTTCAGATTCAGTGAGAAATCCTGTCTCAAAACAATAAGATAAAGAGCAATAAATTAAAACAATCAACACCAACCTTTAACTTCTACATGCACAGATATGTATATATGAACACACATACATGCACACATGCACACAAGAAACAGAGACAGAGAGAGAAAGAGAGGGGAAAAGAGAGATCATTGTACAAGAGAAGATATTATACAGTTCGGCGTTAGAAAATTTAACAGTTGGATGGCAAACTGTATTTGCATATATCTCTTTCTCTCTTAAATTAGTGAATTTAGGAATAGACTGCTGGGATGATAAGGCATTTGGAAAGAAGCTTACTCATTTTATCCTAATTTTGCCCATTACTATATAAGTGGATGACATAGAGATGTGTATACTTGAAGATAGTAGCCATTTGCCTCATGTGAACATTAAACTCTTTAAATGTGGATAACCTAAACTAAGGTGTGCTGAAAGTGTATCATACACAATAGGTTCCAAAGACTGAGTATGAAAAGTGATAAAAAGTAATTCCTTATTATATGAACAAATCGTTATACATTAGGCCAAAGAAAATCTACTATTAAAACTAATTTCACCTTTCTCTTAAGCTGGTTGCCAGAAAATGTATGTTAGGGCTTACATTAAATTTCTGTTACACATAGCTTTTACAGACATTGTTTATACCAAATGGAGTATGTAACAATCTCTTCCCATTTTATTTTGCTAAAAGATGAACAATAAGCAGTCAAACACAATTTGAGTTTAAAATGGCTTTAAGAAATTATGGTGACTATCAAAGGAGAAGACAGACTTAGTAGACAAGACTGGAGATAGCTAAATGTTTTAACATATTTTACCAAATGAACACCTACATGTCCTGCTTTCCTGACACAGTCCTTTCTATATTTAGTGGTTTGAGTAAATTATGGTAAAATCCGTCTTTATGTGATATTTTTATCAGAGTGATTTCAAGAAGCATCTGTGAAGTGCCAAAGTGATAAGGGGAGTATTCTGCCCACTTCTACTAACCAGAAATGTATTCGAGAGACATCTCATATTAGTGCTCAGAATGTTTTCTAATTACAGTGAATTCCAAATACCAAAAAGTGTATTAAAGAATTTTCAAAAATGAGGAAAAGAAAAAAAACATTTATAGACTTTTCACATGAGTTTACCCTTTAACTCATAACATGGTATTAATACTAGTTTCCTCATTTTTATAAAGATAATAGAAACTCTAACTTAATTATACACCACATACTTAGTGTCAAAAGCTCAGGCTTATGTAATGGTAGATAGTTTAGAAATATCTGCTCAAATGACAGAGAAAATATAAAACCATGTAATTTAGTGATAAGAGACTATTAAGACTATAAGAAGCTAACATTTTCATGTAACCCATATTCTTTTTTCCAAAGATGAGACTCAGAAAATCTTATTGACTTGACTAGTGTAAATATGCACATTTAAAAAATACTAAGCAAGTGCAGGGGTTCTTGTTTCCACTGTAGAATTTTTTCCCCATAGTACAAGATTAATTGTACTTTGGAGATAAAGTCAGACTTTATGTCAAATTTTCAAATTGCTTATACAAAATTACTGTCTGTGTTCTAATAGAGTTGGAAAGCACAATTGGAAACCACATAATTTCTCCCATTTTAAGATTCAGATCATTTATGACCCCTTGTATTTTTATTCATGTTTGTTCTTTTAATATAACTGGTATTATAAAAGTAGCTTTTCATAAACACAAAGCTTTAACATGAAGGGAAGTGTAATTCCCCCAGAAATTTATTTTGACAACTGCAAGAGTACTTTGCTGAAATTTGAAGATAAGTAGGTAGCACACTGGGCACCTACAGCCAAATTGGTGCAAAAATACAAGAAAGTGTAAGTATTTGGCACTAGGACTCATCTAAGTGATTTATGCCCACTCTTTTACTTAACATTTTAAATAGTAATATGAGTTATATACCCATGAATCTAGTTAAGGAAGAAACAGTGAGAAAACAATTTAAGTAGTTTTCTAAAAAGCCACTAACCCATGCTTTAAACCTCCTAATCCACCCCCAGAAAAGTCATGTTAACCACTACAGTAGACTCCCTCCTACTAAACACAAACAAAGTTTAGTGCTGAATGGTGTGCAAATATGAGGATTCATGAAAGAACACAAAGGGAAAGAATGAAAAAAAGATGAGAAAAGTATGTCAAGTTGTTGGAGGCACAGCCCATAAAAATCTGAGAATAACAAAGAGAATGTTGGTGCCAGAGTACAAAGTGGACAAAAAATCAAGGGTAGCCTTAGTCTAAGTAATAATAACTGTGGTCCTATATGATGATATTAGAATTATATTTGTGTTAGTAACGAATGACTATTAAAATATTTTAAAGTTTCTGAGAATAAAATCCACATGGTTAATATATTCTATGAATAACCATGCAAATATGTGTAAAATATTAGAACCAAATGGGGTATTCATATCTTTAATACTAAAACTAATGATAAGAATGGAGGAAAAACCACTGAAAATGGAAGCTAAAACTGATCCTCGAGAAAGCAGAGTCTTCAGAATGTAGTGGGATTCAGGTGATGGAAAATGCTGAAGACAGGTGGAGAGATAGAGATTCACATTCTGCCTGGGTTATAGAGATTGGTGAGTGTTCTGAATCAGGAAAACCAAACTGAAAATCCATTTGAGAGGGCAGGATAATGAATATTTTTATTGGTACAACTTTTCATGAAGTATCTACCCTTGTATTATGCACCAAATATTGTGCTATGCTTAATTGTACTAGAGAATAAAAAAGTGCCCCCCAATAATGGAAAGCCTTTACCTTTCCCAGTGTTTATATTATGAAAGTAGATTAGTATTCTCTGTTTAGTTACAATGCAATAAGAAAAGTGAGGATAGCATAGCTCACTTTAAAAGTTGGTGAATGAGCATCATCCAAATAGGGAATAAGGAGATTTCAAGAAAATGAGACATCTTATGTTAGGTCCTTGTAGGAGAAAGAATTTTGTAAGTTTTACTTTTTTTTAATGACTTTATTTTACAAAACAAAGATAAATGTACAGATTTTAAACATTTTTTGCTTAGAATTATACATTTTTGTCAGTACTGTTTTTTCAGACATTGAAATAATTTTTACATAAAACCATGTGAATATATTTTTTTAGTCAGTACTTGATTTTTTTCAAGGGCTTGACAGTATGCATTGAAAACCTAATAGTTACAATAAGCATAAAGTACATGCAAAACAAAACGCAACATGGAAATAGTCAAAGTCTTCTTGTTTAGGAAATATATGTATATTTTTTGTTTTCTATATTTCTTGGACTTCATACAGTCTGTGAGTTGTTTCTGGGAGAGTGCAAGCCTCTGGGGTTAGCATCCCACTATCAGTGACTGCATATTATGTCTGTTCTTTTGTGACTGGGTTATCTCACTCAGGATGATATTCTCTAGATGCAGCCATTTTCTTAAGAATTTGGTTAAGTCATTGTTTCTGGTGGCTGAGTAGTATTCCATTGTGTACATGTACCACAATTTTTGTATCCATTCATCTTCTGAAGGACATCTGGGTTCCTTCCAGCTAATGGCTATTATAAATAGAGCCGCTATGAACATTGTGGTGTATATATCTTTGTTGTGTATTAAAGTGTCTATGGGGTATATGCAAAAAAGTAAAATAGCTTGGTCTTAAGGTAGTACTATATCCAATTTTCTGAGGTATCGCCAGACAGATTTCCAGAGTGGTTGTATTAGCGTGCAACCCCACCAACAGTGGAGAAGTGTTCCTCTTTCTCCGCAGCCTCGCCAGCATCTGCTGTCATCTGAGTTTTGATTCTTGGACAATCTGATTGGTGTGAGGTGTTATCTCTGGGTTGTTTTGATTTGCATTTCCATGATGGATAAGGATGTTGAGCACTTCCTCAGGTGTTTCTCAGCCATTCGGTGTTCATCAACTAAAAACGTTTTGTTTAGCTCTGTACCCCATTTTTTAATAGGGTTATTTGATTCTCTGATGTCTAGCTTTTTGAGTTCCTTGTACACCTTGGATATTAGGCCTCTATCTGATGTGGTGTTGGTAAAGATCTTTTCTCATTCTGTTGGTTGCCGTTTTGTTTTCTTGACGATGTCTTTAGCCTTACAGAAACTTTGCAATCTCATTAAGTTCCATTTGTTAATCTTTGACCTTAGAGCTTGAGCCATTGGTGTTTTGTTCAGGAAATTTTGTCCTGTACCTATGTGTTCTAAGGTTTTCCCTACTTTCTCATCTAATAGTTTCAGTGTATCTGGTTTAATGTGGAGATCTTTGATCCACGTACACTTGAGCTTTATACAAGGAGATAAGAAAGGGTCTATTTTCATTCTATTGCATGTTGAGTGCCAGTTGGACCAGCACCATTTGTTGAATAGGCTGTCCTTTTTCCATTGAATGTTTACTGCTCCTTTGTCAAAAATCAGGTGACCATATACATGAGGGCTCATTTCTGGATCTTCTATTCTATTCCATTGATCCACATGCCTATTTCTGTACCAGTACCATGCAGTTTTCAGCAAAATTGCCTTGTAATATAGCTTGAGGTCAGGGATAGTGATTCCCGCAGATGTTTTTTTGTTGTTGAGGATGGATTTCGCTATTCTAGGTCTTTTGTTATTCCATATGAAATTGCACATTGATCTTTTCAATTCCATGAAGAACTGGGTTGGAATTTTGATGGGGATTGCATTGAATCTGTAGATTGCTTTTGCTAGGATGGCCATTTTTAAGATGTTGATTTTTCCAATCCATGAGCATGGGAGATCTTTCCATTTTCTGAGATCCTCCTCAATTTCTTTCTTTAGAGGTTTGAACTTCTTGTCATACAGGTCCTTCACTTGCTTAGTTAGAGTCACACCAAGGTAGTTCATAGTTTTGTAACGATTGTGAAGGGTACGTTTTCCCTAATTTCTTTCTCCACATGTTTGTCCTTTGAGTACAGGAAGGCTACTGATTTGTTTGAGTTAATTTTGTATCCAGCCACTTTGCTGAACTTGTTTATCAGCTGTAGGAGTTCTCTGGTGGAATTTTTGGGGTCACTCAAGTACACTATCATGTCATCGGCAAAGAGTGATGTTTTTATCTCTTCCTTTCCAATTTATATCCCCTTGATTTCCTTTTGCTGTCTAATTGCTCCAGCCAGGACTTCCAGTACTATGTTGAATAGGTAGGGGGAGAGTGGGCAGCCTTGTCGAGTCCCTGATTTTAGTGGGATTGCTTCAAGTTTCTCGCCATTAAGTTTGATGTTGGCTGTTGGTTTGCTGTATATTGCTTTTATTATGTTTAAGTATGGGCCTTGGATTCCTGTTCTTTCCAAAACTTTTAACATGAAGAAGTGTTGGATTTTATCGATTGCTTTCTCAGCGTCTAGTGAGATGACCATGTGATTTTGGTCTTTGAGTTTGTTTATATGGTGGATTACGTTGATGGATTTCCTTATGTTAAACCATTCCTGCATCACAGGGATGAAGCCTACTTGGTCATGATGAATGATCGTTTTGATGTGTTCTTCGATTCGGTTTGCAAGGATTTTGTTGAGTATTTTTGCATCAATGTTCATAAGTCAGATTGGTCTGAAGTTCTCTTTCCTTGTAAGGTCTTTGTGTGGTTTAGGTACGAGGGTTATAGTAGCCTCAAAAAATGAGTTGGGTAATATTCCATCTGATTCTATCTTTTGGAATAGTTTGGCGAGTATTGGTGTTATATCCTCAATAAAAGTCTGATAAAATTCTGCACTGAACCTGTCTAGACCTGGGCTTTTTTTGGTTGGGAGGCTTTTGATGACTTCCTCTATTTCTTTAGGTGTTATAGGGTTATTTAGATGGTTTACTTGGTCTCGGTTTAACTTTAGGACCTTGTATCTGTTTAGGAATTCATCCATTTCCTCCAGATTTTCCAATTTTGTGGAGTATAATTTTTTGTAGTAGGATCTGATGATTTCTTGAATTTCCTCAGTTTCAGTTGTTATGTCTCCACTTTCCTTTCTGATTTTGTTTATTTGGATACTCTCTATTTGCCCTCTAGTTAGTCTGGCTAGGGGTTTATCAATCTAGTTGATTTTCTCAAAGAACCAACTATTGGTTTTGTTGATTTTTTTCAATGGTTCTTTTTGTTTCTATTTGGTCTATTTCTGCCCTAATTTTGATTATTTCTTGCCGTCTACTCTTTTTGGGTATATCTGCTTCCTTTTGTTCTAGGGCTTTTAGCTGTGCTGTCAGGTTGCTGATGTTAGCTCTCTCCAGTTTCTTTTTGGAAGCACTTATGACTATGAGTTTTCCTCTCAATACTGCTTTCATTGCATCCCATAGGTTTGGGTATGTTGTGTTTTTGTTTTCGTTGAATTCTAGAAAATCCTTAATTTCTTTCTTTATTTCTTCTTTGACCCTGCTATCCTTTAACAGAGCATTGTTTAGTTTCCATGTGTATGTGGGCTTTTTGTTGTCTTTGTTGTTTTTAAAGACCAGCCGTAGACCATGGTGATATGAGAGGATGCATGGGAGTATTTCAATCTTCTTATATCGATGGAGGCTCGTTCTTGTCCAATTATGTGGTCAATTTTCGAGAAGGTGCCATGGGGTGGTGAGAAGAAGGTGTATTCTTTTACTTTGGGATAGTATGTTCTGTATATATCTATTAATTCTAGTTGGTTCAAAGTCTCTGTTAGTTTTGCAGTGTCCTTGTTCAGTTTCTTTTTCCCTGATCTGTCCATTGGTGAGAATGGGGTATTAAAGTCTCCCACTATTATTGTGTGGGGTGAAATATATTTTTTGAGCTTTAGTAGGGTTTCTTTTATGAATGTGGGTGATTTTTTATTTGGAGCATATATGTGAATGATTGAGAGTTCCTCCTGACAGATTTCCCCGGTAATGAGTAAAAAGTGTCCTTCCTTATCTTTTTTGATAACGTTTGGTTGGAAATTTACTTTATTCAATATTAGAATAGCCACTCCAGCTTGCTTCTTGGAGCTGTGTGCTTGGAAGTTTTTTTCCCACCCTTTTACTCTGAGATAGTGTCTGTCTTTGTCTCTGAGATGAGTTTCCTGTATGCAGCAAAAGGCTGGATTTTGTTTATGTATCCAGTCTGACAGTCTATGTCTCTTTATTGGGGAGTTGAGACCATTTATGTTAACAGATATCAAGGAATAGTTGTTTCTGTTTCCTGCCATTATTGCTTTTTTGGGTTGAGCTGTGTCTGTGTTTTTTTCTTCTTTTAGTTTTCTTGTTTAGGAGTTTTCTTGTTCTTACTAGGCTGTATTTTTACTCATTTTATTGGGTTTTCCACCTATAATTCATTGTAGTGCTGGGTTTGTGGTCAGATAGTGTGTGAATTTTGATTTGTCTTGAAATATCTTCGTCTCTCCATCGATGGTGATTGATAGTTTTGCTGGGTATAGCAGCTTGGGCTGGAACTTGTGCTCTCTTAAGTAGTGCATGATGTCTGTCCAGACTCTTCTAGCTTTCATAGTCTCTGTTGAGAAATCGGGTGTGAGTCTGATTGGTCTGCCTTTATATGTTACCTGACCTTTTTCCCTTACTGCTTTTAGTATTCTTTCTTTACTTTGGACGCTTGACGTTTTTACTATTATGTGTCGGGAGGTATTTCTTTTCTGGTCCAACCTATTTGGAGTTCTGAAGGCTTCTTTTATGCTCGTGGTCATCTCATTCTTGAGGGTAGGGAAGTTTTCTTCTATGATTTTGTTGAAGATATTTTCTGTGCCACTTAGTTGACACTCTTCTTCCTCTTCTATTCCTATTATCCTTAGGTTCGGTCTTCTCATTGTGTCTTGGATTTCCTGGACATTTTGGGTTAGGAGCTTTTTGTTTTTTGCATCTTCTCTGGCTATTTTGTCTATGTTTGCAATGTTTTCTTCAGCCCCCGAGATTCTCTCTTCCATCTCTTGTAATCTATTGGAAATGCTTACTTCTGTGACTCCTGATTTCTTTTTTTGTTGTTCTGACTCTAGGGTTATCTCTTTTAGTGTTATCTTTATTGGGTCAATCTCTGTTTTAATTTCCCTCTTCCATTCCTTTATTTCTTTGGTTCTGTTTTCCTCTAGTTCTTTGAGTTCTTTGAGTGTTTTTCTTGTTTCTTCTTTAAAAGCTTCTGAATCTTTTTGCTTTTCCTTCCTTTCTTGTTTAAGTAACTCTATCAGCGTCTTGAGGCATGATTTCAGGCCTGTGTCTTCTTTTTCTGGAATGTTTGGAGTTCCAATGTTTGCTGTTATGGGAGAGCTGGGCTCTGGTGTTGCTAGATTGTCTTGGTTCCCTTGGGATATATTCTTTCTCTTTCCTCTTGCCATTTTGTCGTCAGTGATATGTTCTTACCTTTCCCTTGTATCTGGTCTGTGTCCCTGGTTCTCCACTGGTTGAGGTGTCAGATGGGTCGAGCCCTGTTTTATGTCTCAGAGTCGTCGGGTGTGAGCAGAAGTTCCAACGTTCTGTTTCTGTTTGCTTGATCAGGCACAGCAGGGCAGGGCAAGGCAGGGGGTGCACTTTCTTTGTGTACTCCACAGAGATCTTTCTGCTCCCCTGCAGCCCAGGTCTCCCACCCACCAGTTGCTCAGCCTCTATGAGCTGCTGTTCAGCCTGGCAGGTTGGCCAGGCTCTGCTCTGCGTCCGCATGTTGCCTCCGGGTAGAAACAGAACTTTTAATTTTCTGTTCCCAATCGCAGTTGCTCAGCCTTTATGAGCCGCCGATCCGGGTGGCAGGTAGGCCAGGCTCCGCTCTGCGTCTGGAAGTCGCCTCCGGGTGGAAACAGAAGTTCTAATTTTCTGTTTTCAATCGCAGTTGCTCAGCCTCTATGAGCAGCTGTTCCGCCTGGCAGGTAGGCCAGGCTCCACTCTGCATCCGGAAGTCGCCAGTTGCTCAGCCTCTATGAGCCTCCGTTCCACCTGGCAGGCTCCGCTCTGCGTCTGGAAGTCGCCTCCGGGTGGAAACAGAAGTTCTAATTTTCTGTTCCCAATCGCAGTTGCTCAGCCTCTATGAGCCACCGTTCTGCCTGGCAGGTAGGCCAGGCTCTGCTCTGCGACTGGAAGTCGCCTCCTGGTGGAAACAGAAGTTCTAATTTTCTGTTCCCAATCGCAGTTGCTCAGCCTCTATGAGCCGCCGTTCCGCCTGGCAGGTAGGCCAGGCTCTGCTCTCGAATTTTGTAAGTTTTAAAAGCTCTAGGAAAAGTCAGTAAAGTTTAAAGCTTTAGATAGTGGTAGCTCATTCTGTAGATTGTGGGCCATATAAAGGTTATAGATATCTTTGAAATATGTTTAAAAATGAAGGTAAAAATTTCAAACATCACTTGCTATGATAAATCAAAGAAAGACTAACTTGAAACTTTTGTTGTAGCACTGATGAGAGATGCTAGTGCCTTGAGGATCACATTGAAGCAATGGAGTGGATACTTGAATAACAGTTTTGGAAATTTTCTGAAAATCATAGGAACTATGTTGCATGAAATGATTTTTTAAAGGCACCATTCCATGCTAGTTCCAGCTACTCTCTGGCCCCAGTAGTTTCACCGCTTCCATGGCTAGCCCCATGTATTGACTGCCCATATCACAGCTCTTTTGCTGCAAATTCTTTTAACATTCTCAGCCATCCACTCCCTTTGGTTAGAAATCACATATTCCTGTAACCCAGTAAAATCAAAATGAAGGATTGAGTAAAAACTAAATTGAGAATACTTATGAGAGATTTTTAAAGTTGAAACTATCCTTGCAGTATTTCATTCATTGATTGCTTTATATCTGGCTGTGCACACAATGAACTTCAAAATAATTGTAGGCTGAATTAAAAATAGATGATGCTATCACAGTGACAAGAATACTGTGTTATTCCTTTGTATCTTGAAGCATAGACATATTTTAGATGTAATATTTGCATTGAAAAATATATTTAGAGATAAGAATTAGACATTTAGACAATTTGAATACATCAAAAACAAATTTGTAAAATTTATTTTCTTTTTGCAGTTTATTGGACATTTTATGTATTTACATTTCAAAAGTTATCCCTGATCATCCCTCTCCTACTCCCATCTCCCCTCTCTCTGCTGCTATGAGGATAATCCCCCTCCCACACACCCACTCCCACCTCACCACCCTAACATCACCTATGCCAGGGAGATGAGCCACCATAGAACCAAGAGCATCTCTTCATATTGATACCAGATAATGCCATCCTCTGCTGCACATACAGCTAGAGCCATGGGTCCCTCCATGTGTACTCTTTGGTTGGTGTTTTAGTCCCTGATATCTCTGGGAGGTTTGGTTGGTTGATATTATTGTTCTTCCTATGGGGTTGCAACTCCCTTTAGCTCCTTCAGTTCTTTCTCTAACTCCTCCATTGGGGACACTGTGCTCAGTCTGATGGTTAGCGGCAAGCATCCTCATTTGTTTTAGTAAGGCTATGGCAAAGCCTCTCAGGAGACATTTATATCAAGTTCCTGTACATAAGCATTTCTTGGCATCAGCAATAATGACTGGATTTGGTGGCTGCATATGAGATAGATCCCCAGGTGGGGCAGTCTCTGGATGGCTTTTCCTTAAGTCTCTGCTCCACTCTTTGTCCCTGTATTTTCTCCCATGACTATTTTTGTTTCTTATTCTAAGAACTGAAGCATCCACATTTTGGTCTTCTCTCTTCTTGAGCTTCATGTAGTCAGTGAATTATATCTTGGGTATTCTGGGCTTTTGGGCTTATTTCCACTTATCAGTGAGTGCTTACTATGTGTGTTCTTTTGTGACTAGGTTACCTCATTCAGGATAATATTTTCTAATTCCATCCATTTGCCTACAAATTTCATGTAATCATTGTTTTTAATAGCTGACTAGTACTCCATTGTGTAAATGTGCTACATTTTCTGTATCCATTCCTCTGTTGAAGGATAATTGGGTCCGCGTTCTTTCCAGCTTCTGAGATCTTCAATTTCTTTCTTTAGAGAAATTGAAGTTCTTGTCATACAGATCTTTCACTTGCTTAGTTAAAGTCACATCAAGAATTTTTATATTATTTGTGACTATTGTGAAGGGTGTTGTTTCTCTAACAATACTGAGTCTAAAATTTTGGAATAGGTGAGTGGTCCCATCCATTATTTAGGGACCATATCTACCTACTGGAGATGGCCTATTCATGTTCGCTCTCCCCACTATTGGACATTTTGGCTAATGTCATCCCCATTGTGTCCTGGATCTTCTCACATCTCTGGTGTCTGGGAATTTCTAGTGATTTCACCTATTCTGCCATCCTACACTACTACACATTTCTATTCAATCTCATACCCCTCTGGACTTCTCTCCTGTTACCGCTATACCTGTTCCCCCCCTTTTACTCTATAATCTCTCTCTCTTACCCAGGTCCCTCCCTCTTTCTGCCTCCTGAGATTATTTTGTTTCTTCTTCTTAGTGAAATTGAAGCATTCAACTTCCTTCTTGTTAGGAATCATATGGTCTGTGAGTTGTATCATGGATATGCTGAATTTTCTGCCTAATATTTACTTATCAGTGAGTACATATCATGTATGTCCTTTGGGGTCTGTATTAATTCACTCAGGATATTTCCTAGTTCCATCCTTTTGCTTGGAAAATTCATGTTGTCTTTATTTTTAAAAGCTGAACAGTATTTCATTGTGTAAATGAACCACATTTTATGCATCCATTCTTCAGTTGAGGGATATCTGAGTTGCTTCCAGCTTCTGGCCATTATAAACAAAGGCTGCTATGAACATAATGAAACATGTGTCTTTGTGATATGGTGGAGTATCTTTTGGTTATATGCCCAAAAGTGATATTGGTAGAATTGCTAGAATAATTCAGGTAGAACTATTACAATTTTATAAGGTACCAGATTGATTTCCAGAGTGGTTATACCAGTTGGCAATCCCAGCAGCAATGGAGGAGTATTCCTCTTCAACCACATCCTCACCAGCATCTGCAGCAACCTGAGATTTTACTGAAATGAGGTGGAATCTCTGGGTTGTTTTGATTTGCATTTTCCTTTGACTAAAGATGTTGAACGTTTCTTTAGGTACTTCTCAGCCATTCGAGATTCCTCAGTTGAAAATTCTCTGTTGAGCTCTGTAGCACATTTTTATTTGGGTTATTGGCTTTCTGAAGTTTAACTTCTTTAGTTCTTTGCTTATTTTGGATATTAACTTTCTGTCAGATTTAGGGTTAGTGAAGATCTTTTCCCAATCTCTAGGTTGCCATTTTGCAAGCTATCACTATAGATGATGTGATAGTTACATAAGTGACCCCAAAAATTCTACCAGAGAACTCCTAAACCTGATAAACAACTCCAGCAAAGTGGCTGGATATAAAATTAACTCAAATAAACCAGTAGCCTTCCTCTATATAAAGAATACACAGGCTAAGAAAGAAGTTAGAGAAACAACACCCTTCATGATAGCCACAAATAATATAAAATATCTTGGTGTAACTCTAACCAAGCAAGTGAAAGATCTATATGACAAGAATTTTGAATCTCTGAAGAAATTGAAAATCTCAGAAGATGAAAAGATCTCCCATGCTCATGCATTGGCAGGGCTAACATAGTAAACTTATCAAAAGCAATCTACAAATTAAATGCAATCACTATCAAAATTTGCATTCAATACTTCACAGAAATAAAAAAGCAATTCTTTACTTCATATGCAATAACAACAACAAAAACAAAAAAAATCCTCAACAACAAAAGAACTTCGAAGGGAATCAATATCTCTGACTTAAAGCTGTACTACAAAGCAATAATGATAGGAACTTCATAGTGTTGGTAAAGAGACAGGTCAGTCGATGGACTATAATTGAAGACCCAGAAATAACTTGCATAACTATGGACACTTGATCATTGACAAAAATAGTCAATATCATACAGTAGAAAAAAGAAAGCATCTCCAACAAATGGTCCTGGTCTAGCTAGTGGCTTGAATGTAGAAGAGTGAAAATTGATTCACAGTTATCAGCTTGTACAAAGCTCAAGTACAAGTGGATGATAGACCTCCACATAAAACCAGATACACTGAATCTAATAGAAGAGCAGGAAAAAACTTTGAACACAATGGCACAGGGTAAAACATCCTGAACAGATCACCAATGGACCAGGCTCTATGATCAATTGACAAATGGGATCTTATGAAACTGATAAAATTCTGTAAGGCAAAGGTTACTGTACATAAAACAAACTTCTTAAAATTAGAGGAGAAATAAAGGATATTTAGGAGAGCATGGTCATGAGACTGGCTGGAAAACTAGGCCAGATTACACCCTGAGAAAAGGTAAGATTTACCATGTGCCTTAACTTGTAGATAATAAATAGACAAATGCTTCAACATCACAAAAGGAAAGACTTTAGCAATCAGACTTACTAAAAGATGAAACTATCAATTCTTGTTAATAGAAAAGATCTAACCCACACTGAAGAAAAAGAAATTGTCAGGCAAGACTTGCAAATAAGGCAGTGATATTTAGTTACTAATGCTTCCATCATTCACTAGAATCCTGTTGACCTTACTTTCTATGGAAAGAAATGAGAAACATCTCAATTTCTTTTATTATAGTAATCATTTTATTGTCTATTGAAATAGAGGTTTCAATGAAAATGGTCCCTATTGAGGCATATATTTGAATACTTCATCTCCAATTGGTAAGGATACACATATTTGAATATTTCATCTCTTATTTGGGAGGAACTTTAATGGCCTTTTTTGAAGAATTTCTTCACTGGGAGTAGACTTTGGGGTATCAAAAATCTCTGAGACTCTCATGTTATCTTCTAATCTTCTCCAGATATGCCTTTTTTCTGATACTGCTGTAGCTCCATGACTGACTGTTTGCTGTCATGCTACTACTACCCACGATGGTACTATACTATAAACCTATGAAACCATAAGCCTCAAATTAAATATTTTATTTCATAAGTTGCTTTGGTCATGGTATTTTATCCCAGCAATAAAAAGTAACTAAGGTATTATGTATTCTATAGTTTTATTTTGTATATTTAGTATGTGAAAATTTTAATATATTTTATTTAAAAAATAATAAGAACTACCCTGGATGTTGAGCACAGCTATGGACCTTCATCAAGAACTGCTAACATGTGATGCTGGCAAGACTACAGAGAAAGAGGAACACTCCTCCACTGTTGGTGGGTTTGTAAGCTGGTACAACCACTCTGGAAATCAGTCTGGGGATTCCTCAGAGAATTGGAATAGTAAGTATTACCTGAAGACTCAGTTATTCCACTTCTGGGCATACACCCCAGAGATGCTCCAACATATAACAAGTACATATGCTCCACCATGTTCATAGCAGCTTTATTTATAATAGCCAGAAGCTGGAAAGAACCCAGATGTCCTTCAGTAGAGGAATGGATACAGAAATTGTGGTATATTTACACAAAGGAGTACTACTTGGCTATTAGAAAAATGACTTTACAAAATTCGTAGGCAAATGGATGGATCTAGAGAATATCATACTGAGTGAGGTAACCCAATCACAAAAGAATAGACAAAATATGTAGTCACTGATAACTGGATACTAGCCTCAGAAAGCTCTGAATACCAAAGAAGCAAGTCATAGACCATATGAAACTATGTATTAAAAAAAAAGGCCAAAAAGTGGAAGCCTCAGTCTTTCTTAGAAAAACATAAGTGTATAGCACCCTCTGAGAGTGGGGTACACCTAGACCTTAAATCATTAATAATTCAAGATCTAAGAATATTGCCTTGTGGCAATTCTTGGTATTTAATAATCATTATATTTAATCTTTACACACCAAAAAAACTTTGACTATTTCCATGCTACATTCTGTTTTACATGTAGTTTGGGCTCATTGTAACTAGTAAGATTTCTATGTATACTACCAAACCTCTAAAAAAAATTAAGTACTGACAAAAATATATTCATATAGTTTTATATGAAAATGTTTTTAAAATCTGTACATTTATCTCTGTTTTTTAAAATAAGTTTGTTTAAATAACAAATAAAGAATTGCTGACATGCACAATAAAATAAGATAATAAAGTTTTCTCCTTATAGATGTGTGTAAATTCCACACATCATATGTCAGATTTTAATTTATTATCTTTTAAAGGCTTACAGCATTAGCTTATTTTAGCTTGATAAATATAAAAGTAACCTTTCAATACAGGACTAAAACAGAACAAATCCTTACATTCTGATATTTTGTTAAATTAAGATTAGCCTTTTGAAATTTATTTTAACTGATACATAAAACTATATCATATATAATTGATTTACCAGATGACATGTAGGTCCATATATATATATAATATTTAAATTAGATCAAATATAGCTATTTTCTCAAACATTTGTCATTTCTTGAAGAAACATTTTAAAATAATTTTCACCAGCTATTTGATATATAGTACACAATTCCTGTGTATTGTCTCTTGCTGTGCAGTAATATAATTTCTTACATTTAAATACATTTTACATGACTTAGTGTTCATGATCATCCTCTATAGCTAACACTTTCAACTTCTATAAGACTATTTTATGTTACACATAAAGCTGAAATAATATGATGTTTGTCTTTCTATGCCTGCCTATTTTACTTAACACAATAATTTCCAAATCCACCTATGCTTTTGCAAGTGATTAGATTTCATTCTCTTACAATAGATGAATCACATTCCATATGTGTATATACTGCCCTTCCTTTACCATTCATCAGTAGATACTTAGATTGTTTTATCTCTTGTTTCTTGTGAATATTACTGCAACGAAGAGTGGAAATCAGATCTCTCTTTAATCTACTCATTTTATTTTCTGTGGTTATATATCAATCAAATAAAGGCTAAAGAACCAGTCAGAGACTGATATTATTTGATTTTGTAGCATATTTTTAATTTCTCAGTTATTAATTTTGTTTTTTCTGTCATAGGAGTTTTTTTTGTGATTGCCATAAAGATTTAAGTTCTTCTCATATAAAAATTTATAAATGATAAAAACATAGCATGGACATAATAGTAAGAAACAAACCAACCAAAAATCCAAAACAGAATAGAATGGTACATTTCTGGGATATGGGCAGTATAAACACTGTGATCCAGGGTGCAAGGTCATCTTTAGCTGTATAGTGAGTTCAAGGCAAGCCTGAGCTACATGAAACACTGTCTCAATTTTTTTTAAAAAAAAATAAGGAGAAAGAAAGAGAAAAAAACAAGAAGCTGGAGATATGTCTCAGTGAGTAAGAGTACTGACTGCTCTTCCAGAGGTCCTAAGATCAATTCCCAGCAACCACATGGTGGTTTAGAACCATCTGTAATGGGATTCGATGCCCTCTTCTGGTGTGTCTGAAGACAGCAACAGTGTACTCGCATATATAAACTAATACATCATTTTTTTAAAAAAAAAAAGAAAGAAAGAAAAAGAAAGAAAGAAAAAATGAGGAAAAGAGGAGATAGGAGAGAGGAGGAGCAAATAGAGATAGAGATAGAGATAGAGATAGAGACAGAGACAGAGATAGAGATAGAGATAGAAATAGATGATATAGATATAGATGATAGATGAGATAGAGATAGAGATAGATAGATAGATAGAGATAGAGATAGATAGAGATAGAGATATATCAATAAATAATTATAAAATTAATACTTGGACTCTTTTGTTTCTCACATTTTGAATCTCAGATGTCTCATTTACATTTTTTATGTTGTCTCTCTTTCTTATTAATTAATTGTTATTATTAATATTGTTATATTTTAATGAATATTGTTAATTTTTCTTTCTTCATTTTAACAATATTACATACACTACTTGTGATACGAGAGTATTCTAATTTTTTTCTGTATAGCCTTGTCAGTATGTTTTTTTAACAACTTTATTTTACAAAACAAAGATAAATGTACAGATCTTAAGCATTTTTTGCATAAAATTATACAATACATTTTTGTCAGTACTTTTTTTCAGATTTTAAAATAATTTTTACATAAAACTGTATGAATATATTTTTTAGTCAGTACTTGATATTTTTAAAGGTTTGATAGTGTGCATTGAAAAACTAAGAGTTACAATGAGCATAAAGTACATGTAAAACAAAATGTAACATGGAAATAGTCAAAGTTTTCTTGTTGTATAAAGATTTTTTTGTTTTGTTTTATTTTGTTTTCTTTATTTCTTGGACCTCATACAGTCTGTGAGTTGTTTCTGGGGCAGTGCAAGCCTCTGGGGTTAGCATCCCACTATCAGTGACTGCATATTATGTCTGTTCTTTTGTGACTGGGTTATCTCACTCAGGATGATATTCTCTAGATGCAGCCATTTTCTTAAGAATTTGGTTAAGTCATTGTTTCTGGTGGCTGAGTAGTATTCCATTGTGTAAATGTACCACAATTTTTGTATTCATTCATCTTCTGAAGAACATCTGGGTTCTTTTCAGCTTCTGGCTATTATAAATAGTGCTGCTATGAACATTGTGGTGCACATATCCTTGTTGTGTACTAAGGTGTCTCTGGGGTATATACCCAGAAGTGGAATAGCTGGGTCTTCAGGTAGTATTATGTCAAATTTTCTGAGGTATCGCCAGACTGATTTCCAGAGTGGTTGTATTAGTTTGCAACCCCACCAACAGTGGAGAAGGGTTCCTCTTTCACCGCAACCTTGCAAGCATCTGTTGTTTTGGATCTTGGCCAATCTGACTGGTGTGAGGTGGAATCTCAGGGTTGTTTTGATTTGCATTTCCCTGATGGCTAAGGATGTGGAGCACATCCTCAGATATTTCTCAGCCATTCGATATTCCTCAACTGAGAACATTTTGTTTAGCTCTGTACCCCATTTTTAATAGGGTTATTTGATTCTCTGTTGTCTAGCTTTTAGAGTTCTTTGTATACCTTAGATATTAGGCCTCTATCTGATGTGGAGTTGGTAAAAATCTTTTCCCATTCTGTTGGCTGCCATTTTGTTTTCTTGACAATGTCCTTAGCCTTACAGAAACTTTGCAATCTCATTAAGTCCCATTTGTTAATCTTTGAACTTAGAGCTAGAGCCATTGGTGTTTTGTTCAGAAAATTTTCTCCTGTGCCTTTATGTTCTAAAGTTTTCCCTACTTTCTCATCTAATAGTTTCAGTGTATCTGGTTTAATCTGGAGATCTTTGATCCACTTACACTTGAGCTTTGTACAAGGAGATAAGAACGGGTCTATTTTCATTCTTTTGCATGTTGAGTGCCAGTTGGACCAGCACCATTTGTTGAATAGCCTGTCCTTTTTCCATTGAATGTTTACGGCTCCTTTGTCAAAAATCAGGTGACCATATATGTGAGGGCTCATTTCTGGATCTTCTATTCTATTCCATTGATCCACATGCCTATTTCTGTACCAGTCTTGTCAGTATGTTTTATACTTTGTCAGGATTCCTTCGTACTCATTCATGTCTCCTTCTCTATGGCTGAATGACTCCCTGGATCATTTCTCTCAAGACAGAAATGGTGTAGTCATTCTCTTAGCTTCTATTTATGAGTGTCTTTATTTTTTTTTATTTTGCAAGGATAGCTTTGCTGAGTATATTTTTTGTTGAAATAAACTTTGTTGATATTTATTTATTTTGTCTTCTTTGATACTTATAAAAATTGTGTCACATTTTCTACTGGTATTTAAAATTTCTGCACTATTTTTTTTTAATTTTTTTTTTATTTTTTAAACGACTTTATTTTGCAAAACAAAGATAAATGTAAAGATTTTAAACATTTTTTGCTTAAAATTATACATTTTTGTCAGTACTGTTCTTTCAGACATTAAAATAAATTTTACATAAAACCATGTGAATATGTTTTTTAGTCAGTACTTGATTTTTTTCAAGGGCTTGACAGTATGCATTGAAAACCTACTAGTTGCAATAAGCGTAAAGTACATGCGAAACAAAACGCAACATGGAAATAGTCAAAGTCTTCTTGTTTTGTGAATATATGTATATTTTTTTGTTTTCTTTATTTCTTGGACTTCATACAGTCTGTGAGTTGTTTCTGGGGGAGTGCAAGCCTCTGGGGTTAGCATCCCACTATCTTTGACTGCATATTATGTCTGTTCTTTTGTGACTGGGTTATCTCACTCAGGATGATATTCTCTAGATGCAGCCATTTTCTTAAGAATTTGGTTAAGTCATTGTTTCTGGTGGCTGAGTAGTATTCCATTGTGTATATGTACCACAATTTTTGTATCCATTCGTCTTCTGAAGGACATCTGGGTTCCTTCCAGCTTCTGGCTATTATAAATAGAGCCACTATAAACATTGTGTTGCATATATCTTTGTTGTGTATTAAAGTGTCTCTGGGGTATATGCCCAGAAGTGGAATAGCTGGGTCTTCAGGTAGTACTATATCCAATTTTCTGAGGTATCGCCAGACAGATTTCCAGAGTGGTTGTATTAGCTTGCAACCCCACCAACAGTGGAGAAGTGTTCCTCTTTCTCCGCAGCCTCGCCAGCATCTGCTGTCATCTGAGTTTTGGATCTTGGCCAATCTGACTGGTGTGAGGTGGAATCTTAGGGTTGTTTTGATTTGCATTTCCCTGATGGCTAAGGATGTCGAGCACTTCCTCAGATGTTTCTCAGCCATTCGGTGTTCCTCAACTGAAAATGATTTGTTTAGCTCTGTACCCCATTTTTTAATAGGGTTGTTTGATTCTCTGGTGTCTAGCTTTTTGAGTTCCTTGTACACCTTGGTATTAGGCCTCTATCTGATGTGGTGTTGGTAAAGATCTTTTCTCATTCTGTTGGTTGCCGTTTTGTTTTCTTGACGATGTCCTTAGCCTTACAGAAACTTTGCAATCTCATTAAGTCCCATTTGTTAATCTTTGACCTTAGAGCTTGAGCCATTGGTGTTTTGTTCAGGAAATTTTCTCCTGTGCCTATGTGTTCTAAGGTTTTCCCTACTTTCTCATCTAATAGTTTCAGTGTATCTGGTTTAATGTGGAGATCTTTAATCCACTTACACTTGAGCTTTGTACAAGGAGATAAGAACGGGTCTATTTTCATTCTTTTGCATATTGAGTGCCAGTTGGACCAGCACCATTTGTTGAATAGGCTGTTCTTTTTCCATTGAATGTTTACTGCTCCTTTGTCAAAAATCAAGTGACCATATACATGAGGGCTCTTTTCTGGATCTTCTATTCTATTCCATTGATCCACTTGCCTATTTCTGTACCAGTACCATGCAGTTTTCAGCACAATTGCCTTGTAATATAGCTTGAGGTCAGGGATAGTGATTCCCGCAGATGTTTTTTTTTGTTGTTGAGGATGGATTTCGCTGTTCTAGGTCTTTTTGTTATTCCATATGAAATTGCAAATTTCTGCATTATTAATTAGAACACCCTCACATATTTTTTGTTTCTTTTTGCTTTCAACATTAATAATCTCTTTGTTTTTATTCTTCGGAGAAGTAGATTAGAAGATGACTTGAGGTAAGCTAGGTTTTCTGGAACTGAATAGATTTGGTCCTGGAACCCTAACTAGGGGTGGCAGCAAGAAAATAAAGAAAAGACCAAAACACACTCCACATAAATCCAGGCTAAGATCAGATGAAATTTGCTATTAGCTCCCATCTGTGTATTCATTAGGTATAGCTGGGGTGAAGGCAGCTGGCTTTGGTAGCAAGTTACTGTAGGTGAACTGTCTCAAGCTACAAGCATCCAGAAGAAGAAAGTTGCAGGTTTTAGGGTTTTATAGACTGATCAATAGTTAATAAACACTTATAGCCTGATTCCTACAGAAATTTTTGCTATTTCACTTGAGCCTGGTCCATACAGGTAGCAGCTCTGCCAATTTCCCATGGATCCAAAGCCTTGGAGTCCTTAACATGACTTTCCCATGTCACAATACACACTCACTTGGACTTCCTCTGGTTGCTACAATTGATTAAGTTAATCTGAATGGTAGCCTTTGACCACCCTGTACCTACACATTTGTATCCTTCTCTAGGCTTGGAAAGCCTTCTTTTATGTTCTATTTGAATAACCTTCCCATCCATTTAGCAAACTCACATTTCCCATGACCTCAAAAACATAAATATTGTTTTTTAATGCCATCTTAAAGAGTTCATAGATTGCATTATTTCTATTCAATTTTGTTGTTTTCTTCTTTATGGTAATTATTGTTGTCAATGTGTGAATTTTAGAATCACTTGTTAGCTAAAACTCTCAGTGTGTTTGCGAGCTTATTTTCAAAGTGGTTTAACAGCTAGAAAAGCACACTCTGAGTGTGAAAAGGAACTGTTCAAGGGTCTCAAGTTGAGTAAAATGAGGAGGGAAAGACATGAACATCAGCAGTCACCTCTATCTGTGTCCTGACCTCAGCTATCTCACACTTCTGACCACCACTATGGACTATATATCTTTTTAAACTCTTGGCTAAAATAAACCTTTGCTTCCTAACAAAGGTTTAGTTTGAAGGATTCTTCTTTCAAGGAAACAAGAAAAGTAATAATGTATCCACTAAATGAGTATTTTCCAAATCCTGTCTTCTAGCACTCTAATTAGCCCTTCTACTTGATTTGCTCATCCATGGATGTCATCTATTTTGTTTCAAATTCAGTTACTCTGTTTTTAATTCAAAATTTTGTTTTATCATTCAAATAGCTTCTGTCTCTTTGCTAATTTTTCCTACCATATTGAATTTTTGTTCTTTTTTTTTTTTTCTTTCCCATGTCTCTTTTTATAAAGGTCACTATGCTTCCTTAAAACAAGTGTTTTAAAGGTCTTGGGAAAATGGCTAAATTGTTGAGAGTACATGTTTCTCTTGCAATAGACCCAAATTTGGTACCCAGTACACACATGTTAGTTCACAACCAACAGCAACTCTTCTCGCAGAGGAGCTGATGCTCTTGCAACCTCCACAGTCACACATGATAGCGTACATATATGCAGGCAGAACATTCATACACATAACAAAATGAATAAATCTAAAAAATCTAATCGAAAATTTAAAATTCTTTATCTAAGATTTATCCATATTAGTTATTAATTTTCAGTATCTGGTAAGTTAGTTTGACTGTTAAGTAAGGTCATGTTTTAAAAGTTCTTCACATTACTGATAAACAATTTGATACTTCACTAAATAGCCAGATCTATATTCCAGTTGCCTTAGTCCACTTTTACTTTGACTTTTCAAAAATTACAAACAGATTCCTGATTCTTCCTCAGCCTGAGTGACTTACATGTTACAAGATGGCATTAAACGTCCTTGTTGGTGCATTGCTACTATTCCAATGCCAGAAGGCAAGTCAAATTCAAGTCTGTCCTAGATGTACCATTGGTGTGCTGTTCAACATGATCTGGAGGAGTATTTAAAATAGTCAGGATGTATTCATAATTCTGTCCCTAATTCCAGGTACAGCACCCATAACACTATTCTGTCATTAAAAAGTACAAAAATGTCCTGGATCTGGAATGAGTCACGCCATAGGGAGAATATTTTGTTCCATACTACACTCAGACCAATGTTAAAAGTACTCTGTCATATTTTAGGCTTGCAGGCCCATACTGCCATGGGTTTCCTCTATTGAGGGCCTTGTTCCTTGTGGCCCACAGTTGGTACAATCAAACACACATGATATTGACAAGATAGGAGCACAATTTCTTGGGTGTGCATAACTCCAGGCCTTGAGATCATGTTCATGGACACTGATCTGGGATCAGGAGTTAATGGGATCTGTCAAGTGCTAAATGGAACCCAAAATTTTGTTTTATCTTTTAAATAGCTCTGTCTCTTTGCTAAGTTATCCTATTATTCTCAAATACATAGTCTCTGTTTTCATAAAGGTCATTGAATTTCCTTGAAACAAGTGCTTAAGAGGCTGGATAAATGAATAAGTTCAAAAATTAAAAACAACTTAGTAATTATTGAGTTTCACATCAACACCTGTATCTTCACCCTTCTCAAATTCAACAAATAGATTCTTGCTATATATTTTGCTGTCCAGGGATGTTTTAGTGGAGGAAGCTCCTTATCTACTAAGACTGAACTAAGCTGGGCAATATTGAGGCTAGCAGTTGTAACAACCAGTACAATCTCACAGTGCAGTCAGGGATTGTACATAGTAAAACTGGAAATAATAGAGGCAAAACCATGAATCTACTCTACTAGGACAATTTTTTGCCTAGATCTACATAGAGTCTGAAGACTCCATGTATGATACTAGGCTTGTATACAGGAATATGTTGTTTCTTTACTAATTTGTCTTGTTGCTGAGTGTTACTACAGTGGGCCTGACATTGAACTTTAGGCCACAGTTCTGTGCTAGCTTTGGCAACCTATTCCCAGACAGTAAAATTTTTGTTGTTTTTCTTCTCCCAGAATCTGGAGAAACCTAGTAGATTCAGTCACTTAGCTGCCAGGCTAGTGAATTTATAGTGTTTTGGTGCTTTACATATATGTGGCAGGATATTTGGAACTCTGCTTAATGCTGGATTTTGCTGTGATAGGCCTGGCACTGAGTTTTAAATCTGAAGCTATGAGCTAAATTTTATCTCTGCCAAGTGGATGGCTGTTATTTTTACTCAGATTGGTTGGTCTAGTAAGGAAGGGATGATGGGGGCAACCTTTTTTTCTACCTTTGTCAATGTATCTTTTCTCACTATTATACTAAAACTAGAACCTGTGGACTCTCAGTCCTTTTCTGTCGTGAATGTAACACGCATCAACTCCAGTTTGTAAATGTAGAAAGATACTATCACTATGGAATTTCACTCATATGCCAAGTTATTCTGCCTTTAAAAATAGTCTCATAAGCATTTCACTGTGGTTGAACATATCATCAGAAAATATAATTGTTAATAATTTAGTCTCCTATTAGATAGTTCTAATTAGGATAAAGATTATCTATACTCTAAAAGGATTTTTCTTAGTTGGTTTTGAACAAATTCAATTATCTGTCTGTCTTAAAAGCTAAAATGAACATATACTTTACAAATTCATTCATTCTACTTATTTCTACATTGTACCGTAAATCCTTTACATTTTCAGCCCTCTTAAACATGAAGATTAGAATTATTTTCCAGATGTATTATTGTTCTGGCACAGTAAAAACCATTTTCATAAAGGTATCATAAGATGATACCGAGTACAGATGCTTGAAACCATGTATCTCATGATTCATATCCTGATTCTGACATGAAGTCACTAAACAAATTGTCTAACTTATTTCAGGAAAATTTCTCTTTATCTTTTTTGAACATGTTTTTTCCTCTACAAGCTTTAATAGCTGCATGGACTGAAACATTGTTTGATATTCCTTGGTTGGTGTAAACCCACAGTAATAATTTCATGTTTGCTGATTAAAAGTTGCCATTCAAGTCTAGTTTCAGAAGTACTCATTCTTTACAGTAAGCACCATTATCTTACTTTGGTCACTACCACATGATGAACATCTCTAAATATAGAATGGCTAACTAAATTTTTTCATGTGAAGTTTTATTAAAGATAAATGTATGTATATTAAGAATGTTAGAGCATTGATGATTTCTAGGAGGACACTGATGTTCCAGACAATAACAGAATGTAGATAATTATGAGCTATGTATGTGGAAAACTTGAATTTTCATAGAAGTCTATCATTGATAAAAACAAATCTCTTTTTGAAGTCATTCCCAATTAGAAAGGCCCATATTTTGTTGTTGTAAATTCATTGGTAGCTACTGCCACCAAGTGGTTGCAAAATACTTATTCAGAGATGAATCCACCAAGAATTAGAGAAAAATGGAAAGAGCTGCATTTTTTTTTTTTTTTTTTTTTTTTTTTACTATCCCATTGAGTCAAAAACAACCAAGGTCTGATCTTCATAAAATGCCATAAAATTTCTTTGATTTCTACAACCACACCACCTTAGTACCCTGATACAAATGAAACTTAAAACTGTCATTGTTTGTTCAAGGAGGGCCCTCTAATACAAAAGTAAAGGGTACAAAAACATAAAATTCTAAACTACTTGAATTCTAAACTACTTTGAAACGATAAACTTCAAATGACTGGTGTACAGATGTTACCCTTCCACTTACTTGGTTGATAATGTCTACAAAAAAAATCTGAGAGTTACACTGATTGGCTGAAATTTGAAGAAGAAAATAGATAAGTGTATAAGGGTTAGTAAGCCTGAAAAGGTGCTTAAGATTAGAAAGCCTGCTCTTTTATTTATTTATTTATTATGCCTATTTCATTTCATGTATCTTTCTTGAACTCAAATAACAATGTATTATCATTAGAATTATTGCTGATATATCAATCTAGCACAATTGCAAAGAGGCTCAAGGAAACTTACATAACACAAACTCTGTCAGTCATGGCAGGTGTATTAGTTGTTTAATTTTGTTGTTGTTGTGATAAAATGCTGTGACCAATGGCAACTTAAGGAAAGGTTTAGTTTTGCTTATAATTCCAGAGGCTAAATGTCCATAATGGCAGCAAGCAACTGGAGAAGGAATCTGAAAAATATCACACTTCAACCATACACTAGAAGCATGAAGGTTAGACTGTATAAATTCTGAAAGCCTATTCCTAGCAATGTACTCTATTATCTCTTCTAAAAATCAGCTCCAACATGGGAGCAAATATTTAAATAATTGGTATTGGGAGTAACATTTCTCAAATAAACCATAACAAGAATATTGTTTTTCTAATTCCAAAAAGAAACGCACAGTGAGCAGACAGAACTAAAGGTTTTAAGTTTATATTGGGTCACTAAAATTTCTTTTTGAGAAGTTCCCAATTAAAGCAATTAAGCATACTTTTCGCTTCTGTAGTTGTATTATTATTATAACAGACATAAATTAATATTTATAGGATATAGTCTAAAATAAAATATATGTGGGTGCAAATTAGACAGCCATATACAATAGGAACTCTAAGAATTGTTCTTACTGAATAAGTTTAGGTACAAATGATGTTATGATCTTCAGTTGTGCTAAATCTGGCATTAGACAGGAGTCTCAATTTATCAATGCATTTGTATATTGACAAATTCTTGACTAATTTATGATCATAACAATAAAGTCCTAGAACAGAAACTTTTCTATTGCTGGAACATAATATATCTTATTTGTAATCTTATATAAATTTTACAGTACCACATTTAGATCTCTGAACTTCAATTCTTTGAAATTGAGCTGCCAGCAAAGTACATTTCACAGGGTTCTATTCCAAGATAATTCCATGTCAGAATTATCCCACCATGCTTTTCTACACCCTAACAAGTGACCATTTATACTTCCCTTAAACATTGCAAATAAAATGAAAATTATTTACTATAAGAGAGAGCCCAAGCTACTGTGCAGTCAAATCTATTCTTTAGAAGTTATTAGAAATTAGTTGAAACCAACCTGTGTACACTTCTTCTCCATTATTGTCAAACTCAGCATCTAAATACAAAAACAACTGGTAATATTCTAGACTACTTCTTTTTCCTACATAGATTGAACAATAAAATTTGGGGAAGAACTAGCTTTATCTAACAGTACAAAAATGTATAATTTTTGACATAAACTACCATTCAGAAGTATTTAATTTTTCAAGGACTTTAGGGTTTTTTAATTCAGATATTCTCAGTCATTTAACTCAAAAGACAAACCTGTATAAAACTCAGAATAAACTGCAAAAGAATCATTACTGTGTTAATATAAACCACTAGATACAGCACAGTGGTGGCCTCTTGTCCTTTGTCTCCTAAAATTTTATAATATCTTGGAATTCTCCATACTAGGGACCTCTGATAAGATGTGGAATGGGAACTGGATCTTAGATAAATGTATATCAGAAGGGAAATAAATCTTTCAATATCTTTCATAATCTTTTTTGTTTGTATCCTCTTTTTTCCTAATCATATTTCTTTTAGTTTATTAAGGGAGTAATAGAAAGATGTTAATTCATAAATAGCAAAAAGATATAGCAAGAAACTAGAAGCTAAATGTGATTTTGAATATAAAGGGAGAGGAGAAGCATTCTCCAGGAAATAGTTAACACTAAGGTGATAGGCTTATACGGCAGCCCTTGACACAAGAGAGATGTCCCTTTAAGTTTTCAACCAAGTACACGTTAAGTACTTCACCATGAAAATCTCACATATCTCTGGATTGTTCAGAGGTAGTACAAAATTGAGTCAAGTACACAGTGGATGATAATACTAGAATACCCAACTACAGCTCCCATTAAGTGTCTAACTCAGAGTTGCTATGTGATTTTTGGCATCTTCATTTCTCTACCCACAACATAAAAATAGTAAAATGTGCTCTTTTTAATTTCACTATAGTTGGTGGGAGGATAATTTGGATATTCGGTGTTATAAACTTTTGAAAACCCAAAACTATGGAAACTGGAGAATTTATTTTAATTGAGTATCAAAACTGTTTCCTTTTAGAGTGCTTTAACAGGAATTATTAATAAAAGGACTGGACTATGAAAGTAAAAGTACATCTTCTGAGTCATCGTGTAAATTTCTTTTTTTTTAATTGAACAACTTTATTTTAAAAAACAAAGATAAATGCACAGATTTTAAGCATCTTTGCACGAAAGTATATGAATACATTTTTGTCAGTACTTGATTTTTTTAAAGGTTTGATAGTATGCATTAAAATCTTACTAGTTACAATGAGCATAAAGTACATGTAAAACAAGATGTAACCTGGAAATGGTCAAAGCTTTCTTGGTGTGTAAGAATTAAGCATAATGGTTTTTTTTTTTTTTTTTTTGGCCTTTGTTTTTCTTCAACTTTATATAGTCTGTGAGTTGTTTCTGGGGTGTTCAGAGCTTTCTGGAGTTAGTATCCAATTCTTTTTCAAGTCTCGTAATAGCAAAAAGATAGAGATGAAGAAGGTAGTGTTTAGGATTCCCCACCCCCAAAGGCACATGCTTTATTATAACCCCATGTAAATAGATTGCCACATTATTATTTCTTCCTGCAACCTTTGTGGGTTTTTCAGTAAGTGCACAACTCAACTCCAGGAAATAGGAAACCTGTCAGGTTAAATCTTGTTAGGGGTTGTGAGCCAGTACCTATTATCTGGCTTGTTGCAGCTGTGATCTATTTTTTGACTGACTGTAGTATTCTCTCATGATACTGCAGCGTGACAAATGCGTAGTCCTCTACAATGTCTCTGGACAACATAGCTGAGTCATGAAGAAAGGAAGAAAGGTTCAGAATGATGTTGCACTGTTCTTCATCCAGAGGAATCTAAAAGCAATCATGTTAATGTCATAAATCAATAAGTCTCAGAAACCACCATTCAGAGATATTCTGAAATAGCTCAGAAATTTGCATCCTTGTTGAGTCTTTAACTTCAAAAATCATCTGCATTTACTGTGCCTCAGTTAAACTAAGTCCTTCTAGAACTGTCAATCCCCTGAATCATTTCCCAAAATCTGCTAATTTAAACAGCTTGAATCATGCTCCTATAATTTCCTATTTTAGAATTTTATAGCAATAAAAAATTGTAACTTTTTGAAAAAAAAAATAATCTCTTTTCAATTTTGTAATTCCCTATTACACCATTTAGGATGCCTCCTCCCCACTTTGAGATGTTCATTCTTACCTCTCTTTGTTGTCCTTTGAAATAATTTAATATGAAGATGATAAATAAATAGAAAGAAAAAAGATTTCTCTTCAGAAATCATCAAGCAAGTTTCATTAATTCTGCAACTCCTTGGATTTTCATGGAATTTGGAAATGTATCTTTCCAAAAATGTATATTTTTTCCAGTCTAATGTTCTGATGAGTTTTGCATAAATATATACAGGAAGAAACTTACAATTTTATGTTCCACACAAAAACGTAGAACTTAAAACTTCCATGTGATTATTTCTTTTTTAATTAATTAATTATTTTATTTATTTATACATCAAATGTTGTGCTCTCCCACTCTCCCCTTTCAGAGTTCCCCCATCCCCCTTCCCCTTTGCCTTTGAAAGGGTGTCTCCCAGGTTTCCTGATGGGGCCTTACATTTCTACAGGATTAGGTGCAGACCAACCCCAGGAGTCATTGTTGTTCTTCCTATGCTGTTGTCACTCCCTTCAGTTCCTTCAGTCCTTTCCCTGACTCTATAAGCACAATGTAGCATCAATAATAGTGTCAGGTACTAGTGCCTGCCCGTGAATATGTCCCAAGTTGCGCCAGTCACTAGTCAACCATTCCTTCTGTCTCTATTCCATTTTTGTCCCTGCCTTTCTTTTACAGAGAAGCAATTTGGGATCTAAAGTTTTATAGACAGGTTGATATCCCTATTCATCCTCTGGGGGTCCTGTCTGACTACTTGAGGTTGTCTCTTCATGTTCTATATCCTGCTGTTGGGCATTTCTGCTAAGGTCACCTACATTGATTCCTGGGAACCTCCCCATCCCTGGTCTCTGAGACTTTCTAGAGGTTGCCCACCACCACTCCACCTTTGGCAGCAGCATATTTCCATTCATTCTCCTGCCCTCTGGGCCTCTATCCTATATTCCCCCATACCTGCCATGCCCCCCCCTTTTTCCCTCCTCCTCAACTCACCCACAAATGTCCCTCCCTTTTTCTGCCTCCCATAGTTTTGTTGCCTTTTCAAGTGGGATATAAGCATCTTCACATGGGCCTTCCTTTTTATTTAAACTCTTAAGTGTATTACGGGTATTTAATATACACTTACCATTGCAAATTACCTTACTCAGGATGATACTTTTCAGTTCCATCCATTCCTCTCTCTCTTAAGTTCTAATGGTACTTAGAAGGTAGGAAGGTAGAGAATTAGAAACAGAAAAACTTGGGTACAAACTTTTATCATCTGTTAATGATCTTTTTAAAGCAATCCTCTCACTGTTTTGAGGCTCTGAGTTGAATATTGGGATCCCATTTTGCCTCTATATCAGTGCCCTGAACCTTAAAAATTATGCAACATCATGGAAAATTAGTAGCAAATAAAGCATAAAATAATTTAAGAGACCAACGATGCCATCAGTTCCTTGATGTAGGAAATCATCCTGTACAAGACAAACTACAAAGAAAATGCAGCTATGGAAAAGGTAGCAGTCCCACCACATGCTGTGCTTTCTTGTGAGTCTCCATTAGTAGCTGTACTGACAGCTCTTTTTACTCTACAAAGCTCCTATGTGACCTGGTTGGATAAAGCACACAATACAAGGTGAAGTAGGTTGTGTCATATACAGAATTCACATGTGTCCTGGTAGCCACAAACTCACAGTTCTAACAGGTGTAACTTATGGCAAGCCTGTCCTTGATGTTGCTAACCAGATAAAGATTACCCAAAACAAAAGAGAGAACTAGATGTAATTTACAGCAAGGTTCTGTGTGGGTCATAGATTATTACTGTGTTGGTGAAAACTCCAAATATAAATTTCTGAAACTTATTCTCATTAATCCACTCCATAAAGCTATCTGAAGAAATCCTTATCCTCACCAAACCAGTGCACAAGCATGAGAGATGCACTGTCTAACATCTACAGGTCCCAAGAGCCATGACCTTATAGAGGCGCATGATTTTCACCCCAGTATTAGTAATTCTTCCTTTCTACCTGAAGAGAAAAACAGTTTTCTTTGGCTCCATGATCATTGCTCACATAAGAAGTGATTGTAAAATACATACCCAATGTAGGACAATAAAAAATATTAAAAACTTGCAACACAAAAGCAAAAAAAAAAATCTAAAATAGCATCTAGAGAGAGCAGCCTTAGCCTTCCCCTACTGTGGTTGATTAAAATACGGAGAAGACATAACTCTTGCTTGAGTATTCTGAAAAGTGGCTTAACATCTTGGAAAGAAGGAATGAGCATTACAAGAGAGAGAGAGAGAGAGAGAGAAAGAGAGAGAGAGAGAGAGAGAGAGAGAGAGAGAGAGAGAGAGAGAGAGAGAGAGAGAGAGAGCTTTCAGGAAACAGGACATTTATTCACTATGTCATATTTTTGATCTGATGCTTGACACCAATCACTGTTCTTTAGGGTTGTTCCCTAGCTACCATACAGGATGACTCAGTTCCCAAATCTGTATAGTTCATAGTAAGACGGCTTATCTAAGCCAAAACAAATAGATAAATCAGTGTTTTGAGTCCACAGCTAAGGTTCTTCAACCACAGGGAGCATAGAATTACCTTGGTGCTGATCCAAGGTACTTTTTTTTTAGAATTTACTCCCCAAAACTTGAATTAAGGGGGGCAAACTAGATTTTATTTCTACTAAATCTCTCTATGTTGCTCTGGTGAAGATTAAAATGGCCTACAAAAGACATTCTTGGTAAACATTATTCCAGGGCTTTGTAACTCATGCAATTTGGGCAAAAGAAAGTCAATGTATCTAATACACCAGAAGATCCTGAGACACTGCATTCAGTGAACAGGCATGGGTATGCACAGATTTTTTGTACCATCTGAATCTTAGAAGTGCTGTTATATACCCTGTACTTGGATATCTATACTAAAAAGAGTTATTGTGTAAAGACTGAAATTGAGAGCTATTGTCAGGTTGATATCAATAACAGATTGATCAATATTTCAAATTGAGTACATTATATTAAGATTATAATTAATGTGACAAATCTCTAAAGTTTTGAGACCTTATCCTCAGTAGCCCTTTTTCTCTGTAACAAGTAATTTTTTTCTTAATACAAAACTTTAGCAAAGATTACAAGATCCATTGAACTTAAGGCCATTGAACTTAATCAAAAATGTGCTATACTACACCTTCTTTTGTAAATGACAAGACGTACCAGGAATGATACCTGATGGCTTACAACATCAACAACAAGCCTACAAAGTAACAAAGCAAATGAATGTATTTTTAAAATATTCCGATAACCCTGATTTTTCTCCACAGTGAATATTGCAATATGACTTTGAGACAGTATGGCTTAGTTTGCTTTCTGTTGCTGTGGTGAACATAGGGATCAAAAGCAAGTTTGAAAGAAAGGGGCTTATTCATCTTACAGGTGACAGTTCATCACCCAGGGAGGCAGAGCAGGAGCTCAAGGCAGGAACTGAACAGAGGCCATGGAAGAAGACTACTTACCAGGTTGCTTCCAAGCTTAAACTTACCTACCTTGAATCACTCCAGGTCTGATTGCCCAGGGATGGCACTCCCAAAAGATATGGGCTCTCCATTTCAATTAGCAATAAAGAAAAAATGCAGGCATACCCATAGATCAGTCTGATAGAGGCAATTCTTCTCAGATGTGTCAAGTTTACAAACAAGATCATCCATCCCAGTTTGGTTTCAAGGCCAGAATGTGAAATGAAGATAATGTAGAACAGCAGTCATTTATAGCAGTATGAAACCCAGGGATTAGCATTAGCATTCAAAGAATAATATTGAAACTACCTAGCTTTTTACTTTCAACAAGACAAGATATGTGATTCTCTTTCTATTATTAAGAGATATATTTAATCAATTGAAGTCTGGAATATATACTCATAGATAACTTTCCTGACCCATTTTCTGTCTCACATAAGAACACACCTTTTTTTGAGACTAAAAATCAATTTTTACCTCCAAAATAAGAATCTTACTCCAATCATAACTCGGGGCTGAAGTAAAATTCTTTGTGCCAACTTCGATCTAGCTTGTCCTATATCAGAAGCATCTGAAGATTCAGAAGAAGTCAGCTGAAAACACTGGGCAACACCATACAAGTTGTTTCAACAAGGAGATAATCATCTGACCAATTATAAATACTGTTCTCAAAAAATAGTAGTTAACTAAATTTGATTCTTTAAAAGGACAAATTGTATTATAGCTGTGTGTTTGAAATTGATTCACTTTGACCTGTCCTCATTCATTCACTTTGAAGTTACAGAATATCATGTTGAAATTATATTCCCAAATCATAGGCCAAGGTCTGCTGTTGTAGAATTGAAGGTAGCAAACAAATGATATGTCACTTCAACAATGGCAGCAAAGAAATATTAAACAGTACATTGAATTCCATTTATTATATGATGTGCATATCAAGTTAAATATATATACTATAACTTGCCCATCATGAAATGAACTTCTTTTCCAACACAATTTTTCTAAAGTGTTAAAAAGCTATCAAAATACTCTGAAAATAGTATTTCACCTATTATTATGAATTGGGAGGCTACATAATTCTTTTAATCTCAAGATGAGTTATGACAGTCACTGAAAGTATAACTGTTCCCAGTTTAATCTGAAGTAGTTTAAGTTTTAGTGTATTTGACTGAGAAGAAAAAAAGAAAACAAACCTCATGGTGAGTTTCAGGAGCCTCCATGATATGTTTCATTTACTTCAAGAAGGACTGATCATAATTCTTAAAAGCTACTCTTTGGTACTTTTGATTTGTTTCTGTAAAATTTAATTCCAGTATTATCTGAATTAAATTCAATTTATCATGAAAACCCAGCCTTATATATGGGAAGTAATCTTGTGTTTGTGATAGAAAACACTCAGGCAGAGTTCTTGACCCTCTGAAAATTGGCTGACTTCTCTGAGAGTTATTCCAGTTAGCTCTAATCAATCTAACAGTCTAAAAGTCAGCTGAGAAGAGGATATCTTAATTAAGAGACACCCTAGATCAGATTGGGCATGTATCACAGTAATACAGTGAGAAACTGTAATTAACTGATGTAGAAGGGCCCAGGCCACTGTGGTTAGTAATGTTCTTAGGACATGTGGTTCTGAGCTATACAAGGAATCTAGCTAAGCATGAGTTGGGAATCAGTGAGCCAGTAAGCAGTTTCTCCTTGATTTCTGCTTCAAGTTCTTAGCCTCACTTCCTGCAATGATAGATTGTAACTTGGAAATTTAAGTCTAATGAATCATTTGCTCTCCCTAAGATGTCTTGAGTC
This sequence comes from Micromys minutus, assembly GCF_963924665.1. Taxonomy (NCBI): domain Eukaryota; kingdom Metazoa; phylum Chordata; class Mammalia; order Rodentia; family Muridae; genus Micromys; species Micromys minutus. The sequence continues at coordinate 261,276,416 of NC_137969.1, forward strand.
AACATGTTTTATCACATCAAGAGAAAGAAAATTAGAACATTCTTATTTATAGACTTTTAAAAATATAGTGACCATGAAACTGACTGATTCATTACTAGAAATGGATATGTCAGTGGGCTACCTCCATAATATTTGTACTTTGTGGAGATAAGAGGCACTTTTTAACCCTTCTGAATAATCAATATCTGCATATGATGCAAAGACATATCAACTCAAAACAAGAAAAAGCTTTTCTTTTATCATTTTGCAATCATGCTCATAGCTCAGGTAATGAATATTTATTTCTTTTGTTATTTTCTAGCATTAGATTTTTTCCCTAATTTTGTTATTTTACTAATTTAATGTTATTTCTAGCATTAGTCTTGATTAATACACATGTATAAATAAAGTTGTCTGTAAGTTGTATTATACAGTTCTTTTCTTCTTATACTAAAAGTACTTTATAAGACACATGTTTCTATACTTGATTTCCACATAAGTATGCCTGAACTTTCAGAATCACAATATAGTCCTATTACTAGTATTCTACCATAGTTTCAAAGACTTTAACTGAATTAACTAGTTCTGTACTGAATGACATTTAGGATTGTCTCTCTTATGGTATTAGTTGTAAGATTTCTAAGACAAATCAGTACACACAACATCTTGCTTACTTGTATACTTGAATAAATTATCAAATATGGGACTCCTGCAGCAAAAGAGCTGCATATATGTGTGTATGAATACATGTGCTTTATGTATGTAATGTTGATTACTGTTTCCAAATGCCTCTCAAACTATCATTTATAAGCCAAACATTTCTGATTATCTAGACACTGTACAAGGTAGAAGAAACCTTGTTATTATTAAATGTTATAACTTCTGCCAATTAGAGATGTAGGAAAACATGTCTGAATTAGTTTGATAGCATATTTGTCATTTTAGATTATCCTAAGCATAGCTATTTTGAAAAACCAATGGCATTTAGAGAATTATTTCTTCATATCCTTTGCCTTTATATCTATTGAACTATTACTTCCTTCTTGATATATTTCTATCTCAATCTACATTAGAGAAATTTATAACTACAAGTATTTCCCCAGTGTGTCATTTTTGAATTGAGATTAATGTTCTTTTTCCTCTTTTCTGGGTTTTTTATTTTCTTTCTTTCTAATTTTCTTAATTGAATATGTGTGTGGGGAATGTGTTTGTGTAGGCATACCTACCTACTTTAGTTCTCTCTAGGATATCAGAGGATATTATAAACACAAAAGCATAGCTTTGTAGAATATACAAATACACACAGTTCTTTTTTGTTCTCTTTTACAACTTTATTTTAAAAAAGAGGAATTCATATACAGATTTTTAAAGGCATTTTGGCATAACACTATATAAATATTTTTGTCAGTACTTAATTTTTTTAGAGATTTGATAGCATGCATTGAAATCCCACTAGTTATCATAAGCACAAATTACATGTAGAACAGAATGTAACATGGAAACAGTTCTTTTAACTTAAGAATTGTATTAGAAATCAAGATTTGGCTATATAGCAACTTTATGGCCAATAGAATTAGTGTGATTTTTTAAATTTTATTGGATATCTTCTGTATTTATATTTTAAATGTTATACACTTCCCTCCCTCTTCCCCCTCAACTTATTTCTATGAATATGCTCCCTCTCCCAATCACCTTCTCAGACTCAGTGTCTTGGCTGATGATGATGTTGTTCTTCCCATGAGGGTGCAAATCTTTCAGCTATTTCAGTCCTTTCTCTAGCTTTTTCATTGTGGTCCCCATGTTCAGTCTGATGTTTACCTGCAAGCATCTTTATCTGTATCTGTATGACTCTGGAAGAGCCCCTAAGAAGACATCCATGTCTGGTTCCTGCCAGTTAACACTTCTTGGCATCAGTAATAGTGTTTGGGTTTGATGGCTGCACATGGGGTGGTTCTCGAGGTAAGGCAGTTCTGTGGTCTTTTCTTTAATCCCACCTTCTCTATTTGGCCTTGTATTTCCTCCCCTGTTTTGATCTCCCTTCTAAGAATGACTGACCCATCCACATTCTGGTCTCCTTTTTTCTGAGCTTCATAAGTTCTGTGGATGGTTTCTTGGTTATTCAGAGCTCTTCTTTTGGGTGGGGTAGTATGTGCTTATAACTGAGTACGTACCATGAGTTTTCTTCGTGACTGGGTTAGTTCACTCAGGATGACAGCTTCAAGCTCCATCCATTTGCCTAGGAATTTCATGAACTTGTTGTTGTTAATAGCTGAATAATACTCCATTGTGTATATGTACCACAACTTCTGAATCCATTCCTCTGTTGAGGGACATTTAGGTTCTTTCCAGCTTCTGGCTATTATAAATGAGGTTGCTATGAAAATTGTTGAGCATGTGTCCTTGTTAGATATTGGAGCTACTTTTGGTATATGCCCAGGAGTGGTATAGCTGGGTCCTCAGGTAGCACAATGTCCAATTTTCTGAGAAACTGTCAGACTGATTTCCAGAGTCGTTGTACCAGCTTACAACCCCACCAACAGTGGAGGAGTGTTCCTCTTTCTCTGCATCCTTGCCAGCATCTGCTGTCATCTGAGATTTTGACTTTATCCATTATGACTGGTGTGAGGTGGAATCTTAGGGTTGTTTTGACTTGCATTTACCTGATGACTAGGAATGTTGAGCATTTCTTTAAGTGCTTCTCAGCCATTTGATATTCTACAGTTGAGAAGTCTCTGTGTAGCTCTGTACCCCATTTTAATAGGTTTCTTTGATTCTCTAGGGTAAAGCTTCCTGAGTTCCTTTTATATATTGGATCCTAGCCCTCTATCACATGTAGGATTGGTAAAGATCTTCTCCTAATCTATTGGTTGCCATTTTGTCCTTTTGACAGTGTCCTTGGCCTTACAAAAGCTTTGCATTTTCATGAGGTCCCATTTGTCATTTCTTAATCTTAGAGCATAAGTCATTGGTGTTCTGTTCAGGAAAATTTCCCCTGTGCCTATGTATTCTAAGCTGGTTCCTGTTTTCTGTTCTATTAGTTTCAGTGTACCTGGTTTTATGTGGAGGTCTTTGATCCATTGGACTTGAGCTTTGTACAAGGAGATAAGAAGGGATTGATTTGCATTCTTCTGAATGCTGACTACCAGTTAAACAAGCACCATTTGTTGAAGAGGCTGTTCTTTTTCCATTGGTCTACCTGCTTGTCTCTGTACCAATACCAGGCAGTTTTTAACACAATTGATCTGTAATACAGCTTGAGATCAGAAATGGTGATTCCCCATTTTATGGTTGAAAATGGTTTTTGCTATCTTGTTTGTTTGTTTGTTTGTTTTAATTCCAAATGAATTTGCAATTTTCTCTTTCTAACTCCATGAAGAATTGAGCTAGAATTTTGATGGGGATTGCATTGAATTTGTTGATTGCCTTAGGCAAAATAGCCATTTTTACAATGTTGATCCTTCCAATCCATGAGCAGGGGAGATCTTTCCATTTTCTGAGGTCTTCAATTTCTTTCTTCAGAGTCTTGAATTTCTTGTTGTACAGATCCTTCACTTGCTTGGTTAGGGTCACACCAAGGTATTTTATATTCTTTGTGGCTATTATGAATGGTGTCGATTCTCTAATTTCTTTTTCAACCTATTTGTCCTTTGAGTAGAGGAAAGCTACTGATTGGCTTGAATTAATTTTGTATCCAGCCAGTTTGCTGAAGGTGTTTTTTAGCTGTAAAAATTCCTTGGTGGAATTTTTAGGGTCACTTAAGTATACTATCATATCATCCGCAAATAGTAATATTTTGCCTTCTTCCTTTCCAATTTGCATCCCTTTGACCTCTTTTTGCTTATTGCTCTAGCTATACTTCAAGTACTATATTGAATAGGTAGGGAGAGAGTGAACAGCCTTGTCTAGTCACTGATTTTAGTGGAATTGCTTCATTTCTCACCATTTACTATGATGCTGGCTACTGGTTTGTTGTGTGTTGCTTTAACTATGTTTAAGTATGTGCCTTGAATACCTGACCTTTCCAAGACTTCTAATATGAAGGGGTGTTGAATTTTGTCAAATGCTTTTTCAGCATCTAGAGAGATAATCATGTGATTTTTTTTCTTTGAGTTTGTTTATGTAGTGGATGACATTGATGGATTTCCCTAAATTGAACCATCCCTGCATTCCTGGGATTAAACCCACCAGATTAGGGTGAATGTTTGCTTTGATATGTTCTTGTATTCAGTTTGCAAGAGTTTTGTTGAGTATTTTTGCATCAATGTTCATGAGGAAAATTGGTCTAAAGTTTTCTTTCTTTGCAGAATCTTTGTGTGGTTTACATATGAGGGTAATTGTGGCTTCAAAGAATGTGTTGGGTGTTATTCCTGCTGTTTCTATATCATGGAACAGTTTGGAGAGTTAGTTGGTATTAGGTCTTTTATGAATGTCTGACAGAATTCTGCACTAAACCCATAAGGTCCTGGGCTTTTATTGGATGGGAGCTTTTTGATAACTGCTTCTATTTCCTTGGGGGTTATGGGTCTGTTTAGATGGTTTATCTGATCCTGATTTAACTTTGGTGCTTGGTATCTGTCTAGAAAATTGTTAATATCCCCTAGATTTTCTAGTTTTGTTGAGTATAGGCTTTTGTAATAGGATCTGATGATTTGTTGAATTTCCTCAATTTCTGTTGTTATGTTTCCCCTTTCATTTCTGAATTTGTCAATTTGGATACTCTCTCTGAGCCCTCTGGTTAGTCTGGCTAAGGGTTTATCAATCCTTGAATGGTAAAAGTCCTGGGCAACCTCTCCAGGGTAGAACATGGGCAGAAGATTTTGGGAGATCTTGACTCATAAAACAAACAAACAATCAAAAATCTTGGTGACTGTCATGTCACTGAAATATTTCTTGTAACCTGACAAGGAAAGGAAAGGTATAGAGTAATAAGCATATGGATATAAATATTAAGCAACGTACATTTAAATTTTGCCTGTGTTTGAATTATTAGCTCTCTGATTTCTTCAAACCACACTTTACCTACCTAGTCATAATTTTCAGTTTTGTTTTGATTTTTAATAATTAGTGAAGCCTACAGAAGGTTTCAAAACTGCAATCAAGGCATATGCTCTTAGCTTGGTTAGAGATTACTATAGCATTCTCCTAAACAGTTGTACTATTTTCATTTTCAAAAGCCAACCAGTATAGTTATTGTTGTTCCAGATCACTAATAATTGTTCTCACCAAGGGCTTTGTTTGTTGGTATCTCTGACTCTTGTTTTACATTAACCTTCTCATAGCTCTGCATTACTGTTTAACTGCAGTTTCATTTTTCTGGCACAAACAATGTTGACTATCTTTTCCTGTACTGTTGCTTTCTCCTCCTCCTTCCCCTCCTCCTCCTCCTCCTCCTCCTCCTCCTCCTCCTCCTCCTCCTCCTCCTTCCCTTCTCCCTCCTCCTTTTCTTTGCCAAACACATCTTCTTTCCTGAGGCGTCTTGATGATTATTTTGGTTTTCTTTTCTTTTTTGTCAGCAATAAGAGAAAAGATGGGTTATTCAGTGGGCCACATTACACATTTGAAATAAGAACAAGAGTTCTAGTGATGTACAAATTCCATCTTTGTGGTCATGTTATGTGGTTATGGTTTAAGTATGGGTCAGAAATATGCATGTCAAAAAATAATTCTCAACCATCAGTGACCCATCATTTTCTCTCATGTTGTAAATTTCCTTTCTCTTCTAGTTAGTCCTGTCTTTAGGCTTCCTCTTCCTCAGCATGAGATTATAGAGGACAATTTTTTTCTCTAATTATTGGAACTCCTAATTATCAGCAGACTAACATCTTCACTGGTTAAAGTTAAAGCTATTGTTGTTTTATTTAAAAGCATATTTTCATGTATGTTGATCATGTTTTCCCCTCTTCAGACTCTGCCCAGATTCTCTCTACCTCCCTACATACCCAACTTCATGTCTTCTCCTTCTCTTCCTCTCTCCTTCTCTTTTTCTTTCTCAAAGCAGGGAAAAAGAAAGAAAAGCAAAATAAAGGAACAAAAAGATAACAAAAAAAATGACCAAAATGAAACAAAAAGTCCACAAACAAAAAAATAGGGTCTGCCCTTGAGTGATTTGTGACTTTATTCCAATTCTTAAAGCTTTCTCATTTGCCTTTGGAGTTTGGGTCTGAGACATTGTATTCTATAAATAATAATAATAAAAAGATTCAGGCTTTTGGATCATATTTTAATCGGTTGCTATTTTATTATTAATGTCACTTAATTCTGTTTTCTTCTTTTAATATTTTCCTGTAATTATTATTTGTATATGTATCATTTCAGTGCCCATTTTCTCAATTTCTAATCTGCAATTACTTGTTTTTTTTTTTTTTACAGATCTTTCCATGTCATAGTTGATTATATATCAAGCCAACTTTAAGCATAAAAGTATTTCGAGAAAGCTTATGAAGTATCAGAGGTTTAAGGGAAAAAAATCTATTAACAATGATGAAAGGCACATGGTGGACTAAAATTACATGAAGATGAAATAGCTACCTGTTTCTAACAGCCATTTGAGACCAAACAACCCTGACTTTTAGACCTTCTATTATGAACTTAGACAGTATGTCTCCAGTGAACAGCCTTAATTTGGCCTTCATTCTTTTCCTCCTCTCCCTGAGAGTAATCATGGAGTCAATGCTACTGTAGAAGCTGAAGTGAGTGATTTGCTGGTAAAGTAGTTAGTCATGCCTGTGAACCTTAATTCGTGTGATTCTTTGATCCATACTGTACTCAAGAATCACCTGGGAAGATTAAAAAGTGACTCCTGATTTCACTAAACATTCCAATGGTAAATTCCCAGAACATTTTAACTGATCTGCAGCCAATTTTAAGAACCACTGACCTTAAAAAGGTTTTTCAATTTGATGTAAATTTTATACAGTTTTACATGAATCATTAAGGAAATGCAATCCCAAAGAAAGGAAGCTCTAAGGCAGAAGGTCACTTCTGTGATCTAGCCAGGATTTATGTGTATTTTATGTGGAAAATTGCAAAGTAATAGTTTTAAGGAAGTTCATAGTGATCATTTTTAACTAAGAAATGATTGGCCTACACCAAAAAAAAAAAAAAAAATTAAAGACCTGACAGTTGTTGATTTACACTTTTTTTGTTCCCCACCCCCCCCCCATTTACTGGATATTCTCTGTATTTACAGTTCCATTGCCACTCAGATGCTTTGTTTCTACTTTTAACCTTTGTAATTTTCATCATAAAGTTTCTGTGCTTCTTTAAATTCACCAACTCTTTTAAAAATGTGTGATCGTGTGACAGTTATTAAAGTATTTGGGAAGAAAAGTGGAACATTTTCTGCTTTCTGGCCAAGAAATCTTCTTTTAAACTTTGGTGAAAATTATTTCATCTGAGGCAGTTAATATAATATGAGAAATAATTTTAATAGGGTGTCTTAAGATGAAAGTGGTTCATCACCTCTATAATTTGACTTATTTCAATGCCCTGGCCAAATGGGTTAGCATTCACAAAATCTCACATTTGAATATAGATTTGGCTGGATGCTTTGGCTCAAGACTTTTATATTAAGAATTGTGTGTCTTACTTAATATACTAAATTTAAATTATCAATACAAGAATCATTATAATGAAAAATGACATTTAGTTCCTCTTATGATTATTTTTGAGATGCCAGCCTTTAAATTCTGTTCCTCATGACCTGTGACTGGCTCATGCTCCAGATAGTAACCCAGGACTATGACTATTAAAGTGGAATTACTAACTTTCTACTCATTTAATTAGAACAAATGTTAAGAATGATAAGGTTAAGGAATGTTCTTGTAGGTAAGCAGGTGTTTTGTTGGTAGATTGCTAACTATGCTCACACTGAAAACTAAAACCTTTCTTTGGAAACCATTTCCACTATATAATTATAAACAAATTAACAAATACTTAATAAAGATTTCAATTGCATGTTTTGTTATTCATATGATGTATAACTTCCATGTATAATCTTTAGTTATTAAACTTTTCTGGACTTCTAGTTCTTCGAACCTTTAAAGATTTGTAAACTAACAAGACTAACTAGATTAGATCATTTGTGAAGTTCCCTATCAGTGCCATGACCTGTGGCAAATAAAAATAGGCAATAGAATAAAAGGTTTGCTACTTTAATGTGGGAATATTCTTCTTCATAAATTAGGATGGCTAAATTTAAGCCAGGATTTCTCCAACTGTACTTAAGATTTTCATTATTTTAGATACCCTAAATAAATAACTTTTACAGAAGTATTTTTAAATACTCGACTAAAGATCAATGGAAAAACGTTACCTAACATCTCTCCTACTATACATTCTCCCTCCACAAGGCCTTTCAGTGATTAAATTGTAATAAGCAATTTTCCCATATCTAGATGTCCCAACTAAGTGGCAGGAATAGAAAATGCTGCTCATTCTGTTCAGGCCCATTGAGCTTTGTTGTAAATAAATAATGGTAGTATATATAGATTTCAAGACAGATGAAGGCACACACAACAATTACTTCAAAAATTAATATGCGGTAAATTGAGTTCCACGTTGAATAATATATTATTTAGTAAAAGTTAAAAACAAAGACATGCTTAGGTTTTGATCTGAAGCTTGAGAATGTAAAAGAAACACACTTTTTCCAAACTGGACTTGTTTTAACTCAGCCTTGGAGACTGCAGGATAGAAACAGTACAAAAGATTTCACAAAAAGCCAAGGTATATTTCGGTACATTATATTGGTTGTATATTTAGAAAATATTGCTTACTCCTCTGAATTTATGTAAATTCACTAAGTTGTATTTTCCTATGGCATTTACAGAAATATGCACACACAAACATTCTAAGTACTCCATGTTAATTTTTCTATGTGTTTAGAAATATTCTCTAATGTCTTTGATTAAACAAACAATCCTTATTATTTCCCCATAATTTGAAATGCAGATGTCCTTTAAAAGATAAATGGATACAAAAATTGTAGTATTTACACAATGGAGTACTACTCATCCACCAGAAACAATGACTTAACCAAATTCTTAAGAAAATGGCTGCATCTAGAGAATATCATCCTGAGTGAGATAACCCAGTCACAAAAGAACAGACATAATATGCAGTCACTGATAATGGGATGATAACCCCAGAGGCTTGGACTGCCCCAGAAACAACTCACAGACTCTGTAAAGTTCAAGAAAAAAAGAAAAGAAAACAAAACAAACAAAAAAAAGACATTATGCCCAATCCTTACACACCAAGAAAACATTGACTAATTCCGTGTTACATCCTGTTTTACATGTACATTTTGCTCATTGTAACTAGTAAGACCTTAATGCAGAGTATCAAAACTTAAAAAAGAAAAGAAAAGAAAAGAAAGAAAGCCAAGCACTGACAAAAATGTATTTGAATACATTTATGCAAAAATGTTAAAAAATTTTTCCTTTAATCTTTGTTTTGTAAAATAAAATTTAAAAAAAAAAAGACAGTTCCCAAAGGTTTAAAGACTGGTGAGGAGGGGATCTGGGCAGCTAGGGAGCAGAGAGATCTCTGCCGAGGGCTCACGGATAGCGCGCCGCTGCCCTGACTGATCCAGGGACCAGGAACACAGCATTGGAACCTCTGTTTCTACCCGGCGATTTGGGGTGCAGTACAGGGCTCAGCCCATCTACCACCTAAACAGGGACACAGACCAGATACAAGGGAGAGGCAAAAACATATCACTGACAACAAGATGGCAAGAGGAAAGCGAAAGAGTATACCCAAGGAAACAAGACAATATGGCAACACCAGAACCCAGCTCTCCCATAAAAGCAAACATTGGAATTCCAGAAAAAGAAGATGGAGACCTAAAATCATACCTCAAGACACTGATAAAGATACTTAAACAAGAACGGGAGGAAAAGCAAAAAGAATCAGAAGCTTTTAAAGAGGAAACAAGAAAAACATTCAAAGAACTCAAAGAAGTAGAGGAAAACAGAACCAAAGAGATGAAGGAATGGAAGAAGGAATTAAAAAACGGAAATTGACAGAATAAAGAAAACACTAAAGGAGATAACCCTAGAGGTAGAACACCTAAAAAAGAAATCAGGAGTCATAGAAGAAAGCATTTCCAAAAGAATACAAGAGATGGAAGAGAGAATCTCAGAGGCAGAAGACAACATTGTAAACATAGACAAAACAGCCAGAGAAGATCCAAAAATCAAAAGGCTCATAACCCAAAATGTCCAGGAGATCCAGGACACAATGAGAAGACCAAACCTAAGGATAATAGGAATAGAAGAGGGAGAAGAGTATCAACTGAGAGGCACAGTAAATATCTTCAACAAAATTGTAGAAAACTTCCCAACCCTTAAGAATGAGATGACCACGAGCATAAAAGAAGCCTACAAAACTCCAAATAGGTTGGACCAGAAAAGAAATTCCTCCCGACACATAATAGTTAAAACACCAAGTGCCCAAAGCAAAGAAAGAATACTAAAAGCAGTAAGGGAAAAAGGTCAGGTAACATATAAAGGCAGACCAATCAGAATCACACCCGATTTCTCAACAGAGACTATAAAAGCTAGAAGAGCCTGGACAGACATCATGCAGACCCTAAGAGAGCAAAAGTGCCAGCCCAAGATGCTATACCCAGCAAAACCATAGATGGAGAGATGAAGGTTTTCAAGACAAATTAAAATTTACACAGTATCTGACCACAAACCCAGCACAACAACGAATTATAGGTAGAAAACCCAATACAATGAGGGGAACTACATTCTAGTAAAAACAAGAAAACTCCTAAGCAAGAAAACCAAAAGAAGAAAAAGACACAGACACAATTCAACCTACAAAAGCAATAATAGCAGGAAACAGAAACCACTATTCCTTGATATCTATTAACATAAATGGACTCAACTCCCCAAAAAAGAGACATAGGCTATCAGACTAGATACATAAACAAAATCTAGCATTTTGCTGAATACAGGAAACTCATCTCAGAGACAAACAGACACTATCTCAAAGTAAAAGGGTGGGAAAAAAACTTCCAAGCACACAGCCCCAAGAAGCAAGCTGGAGTGGCTATTCTAATATCAAATAAAGTAAATTTCCAACAAAAAGTTTTCAAAAAAGATAAGGAAGGATACTTTTTACTCATTACAGGGGAAATCTGTCAGGAGGACCTCTCAATCCTTAACATATATGCTCCAAATAAAAAAGCACACACATTCATAAAAGAAACCCTACTAAAGCTCAAAAAATACATTTCACCCCACTCAATAATTGTGGAAGACTTTAACACCCCACTCTCTCCAATGGACAGATCATGGAAACAGAAACTGAACAAGGACACTGTAAAACTAGCAGAGACTTTGAACCAACTGGAATTAATAGATATCTACAAAACATATCATCCTAAAGTAAAAGAATACACCTTCTTCTCAGCACCCCATGGCACCTTCTCGAAAATTGACCACATAATAGGACACAGAACAAGCCTCCATCGATATAAGAAGATTGAAATACTCCCATGCATCCTCTCAGATCACCATGGTCTAAGGCTGGTCTTTAACAACAACAAAGACAACAAAATGCCCACATACACATGGAAACTAAACAATGCTCTGTTAAACAATAGCAGAGTCAAAGAAAAAATAAAGAAAGAAATTAAGGATTTTTTAGAATTCAATGAAAACGAAAACACAACATACCCAAAACTATGGGATTCAATGAAAGCAGTACTGAGAGGAAAACTCATAGCCCTAAGTGCTTCCAAAAAGAAACTGGAGAGAGCAAACATCAGCAACTTGACAGCACAGCTAAAAGCCCTAGAAGAAAAGGAAGCAGATACACCCAAGAAGAGTAGACAGCAAGAAATAATCAAAATTAGGGCAGAAATAGACCAAATAGAAACAAAAGAACCATTGAAAAAATCAACAATACCAAGACCTGGTTCTTTGAGAAAATCAACAAGATTGATTAAAAAAAAAAAAAAAAAAAAAAAAAACCCTAGCCAGACTAACTAGAGAGCAAATAGAGAGTATACAAATTAATAAAATCAGAAAGGAAAGTGGAGACATAACAACTGAAACTGAGGAAATTCAAGAAATCATCAGAACCTACTACAAAAACCTATACTCTACAAAGTGTGAAAATCTGGAGGAAATGGATGAATTCCTAGAAAGATACAAGATCCTAAAGTTAAACCAGGACCAAGTAAACCATCTAAATAATCCCATAACACCTAAAGAAATAGAAGTCATCAAAAACCTCCCAACCAAAAAAAACCCAGGTCCAGACGGATTCAGTGCATAATTTTATCAGACATTTATTGTGGAAATAACACCAATACTCTCCAAACTATTCCACAAGATAGAATCAGATGGAATACTACCTAACTCATTTTTTGAGGCTACAATAACCCTCGTTCCTAAACGACACAAAGACCCTACAAGGAAAGAGAACTTCAGACCAATCTCACATATGAACATTGATGGAAAAATACTCAAAAAATCCTTGCAAACTGAATCCAGGAACACATCAAAACGATCATTCACCATGACCAAGTAGGCTTCATCCCTGGGATGCAGGGATGGTTTAATATAAGGATATCCATCAATGTAATCCACCATATAAACAAACTCAAAGAACAAAATCACATGGTCATCTCATTAGATGCTGAGAAAGCATTTGACAAAATTCAACACCCCTTCATGTTAAAAGTCCTGGAAAGAACAGGAATCCAAGGTCCATACCTAAACATAATAGAAGCAATATACAGAAAACCAACAACCAACCTCAAACTTAACGGTGAGAAACTTGAAGCAATCCCACTAAAATCAGGGACTCAACAAGGCTGCTCACTCTCCCCCTACCTATTCAACATAGTACTGGAAGTCCTGGCTGGAGATATTAGGCAGCAAAAGGAGATCAAGGGGATACAAATCAGAAAAGAAGAGGTAAAAACATCACTCTTTGCAGATGACATGATAGTGTACTTAAGTGACCCCAAAAATTCCTCGGGAGAAATCCTACAGCTGATAAACAAGTTCAGAAAAGTGGCTGGATACAAAATTAACTCAAACAAATAAGTAGCCCTCCTATACTCAAAGGACAAACATGTGGAGAAAAAAATTAGGGAAAAGATACCCTTCACAATAGTCACAAAAACTATGAAATACCTTGGTGTGACTCTAATTAAGCAAGTGAAGGACCTGTATGAAAAGAACTTCAAACCTCTAAGGAAGGAAATCGAGGAAGATCGCAGAAAATGGAAAGATCTTCCATGCTCATTGATTGGAAGGATCAACATTTTAAAAATGGCCATCCTACCAAAATCAATCTACAGATTCAATGCAATCCCCATCAAAATTCTAACATAGTTCTACATTGAGTTGGAAAGATCAATGTGCAATTTTATATGGAATAACAAAAGACCTAGAATAGCAAAATCCAACCTCAACAACAAGAAAACATCTGAGGGAATCACTATCCCTGACCTCAAGCTATATTACAAGGCAATTGTGCTAAAAACTGCATGGTACTAGTACCGAAATAGGCACGTGGATCAATGGAATAGAATAGAAGATCCAGAAATGAGCCCTCACATATATGGTCACCTGATTTTTTACAAAGGAGCTGTAAACATTCAATGGAAAAAGAACAGTCTATTCTCTGGGCATATACCCCAGAGACACTTTAATACACAACAAAGATATATGCACCACAATGTTCATAGCGGCTCTATTTATAATAGCCAGAAGCTGGAAGGAACCCAGATGTCCTTCAGAAGACGAATGGATACAAAAATTGTGGTACATATACACAATGGAATACTACTCAGCCACCAGAAACAATGACTTAACCAAATTCTTAAGAAAATGGCTGCATCTAGAGAAGATCATCCTGAGTGAGATAACCCAGTCACAAAAGAACAGACATAATATGCAGTCACTGATAGTGGGATGCTAACCCCAGAGGCTTGCACTCCCCCAGAAACAACTCACAGACTGTATGAAGTCCAAGAAATAAAGAAAACAAAAACTATACATATATTCACAAAACAAGAAGACTTTGACTATTTCCATGTTGCGTTTTGTTTTGCATGTACTTTACGCTTATTGCAACTAGTACGTTTTCAATGCATACTGTCAAGCCCTTGAAAAAAATCAAGTACCGACTAAAAAACATATTCACATGGTTTTATGTAAAATTTATTTTAATGTCTGAAAAAACAGTACTGACAAAAATGTATAATTTTAAGCAAAAAATGTTTAAAATCTTTACATCTATCTTTGTTTTGAAAAATAAAATCATTTAAAAAAAAAAAAAAAAAAGAACAGTCTATTCAACAAATGGTGCTGGTCTAACTGGCACTCTGCATGCAAAAGAATGAAAATAGACCCTTTCTTATATCCTTGTACAAAGCTCAAGTGAAAGTGGATTAAAGATCTCCACATTAAACCAGATACACTGAAACTATTAGATGAGAAATTAGGGAAAACCTTAGAACTCATAGGCACAGGAGAAAATTTTCTGAACAAAACACCAATGGCTCAAGCTCTAAGGTCAAATATCGACGAATGGGACTTAATGAGATTGCAAAGTTCCTGTAAGGCTAAGGACATTGTCAAGAAAACAAAACAGCAGCCAACAGAATGGAAAAAGATCTTTACCAATTCCACATCAGATAGAAGCCTAATATCCAAGGTATACAAAGAACTCAAAAAGCTAGACACCAGAGAATCAAACAAAACCTATTTAAAAAATGGGGTCCAGAGCTAAACAAAATGTTCTCAAGTGAGGAATATCGAATGGCTGAGAAACATCTAAGGAAGTGCTCAACATCCTTAGCCATCAGGGAAATGCAAATCAAAACAACCCTGAGATTCCACCTCACACCAGTCAGATTGGCCAAGATGCAAAACTCAGATGACAACAGATGCTGGTGAGGTTGTGGAGAAAGAGGAACACTTCTCTACTGTTGGTGGGGTTGTAAACTGATACAACCACTCTGGAAATAACTCTGGTGATACCTCAGAAAATTGGACATAGTACTACCTGAAGACCCAGCTATTCCACTTTTAGGCATATACCCCAGAGACACCTTAGTACACAACAAAGATATATGCACCACAATGTTCATAGTAGCTCTATTTATAATAGCCAGAAGCTGTAAAGAACCCAGATGTCCTTCAGTAGATGAATGAATACAAAAATTGTGGTACATTTACACAATGGAATACTACTCAGCCACCAGAAACCATGACTTAACCAAATTCATAAGAAAATGGCTGCATCTAGAGAATATCATCCTGAGTGAGATAACCCAGTCACAAAAGAACAGACATAATATGCAGTCACTGATAGTGGGATGCTAACCCCAGAGGCTTGGACTGCCCTAGAAACAACTCACAGACTGTGTGAAGTTCAAGAAAAAAAAGAAAACAAAACAAAACAAACAAAAAAAAAAGACATTATGCCCAATCCTTACACACCAAGAAAATGTTGACTAATTCTGTGTTACATCCTGTTTTACATGTACTTTTTGCTCATTGTAAAAAAAAAAAAAAAAAAAAAAAAAACAAGCACTGACACAATTTTATTTGTATACATTTATGCAAAAATGTTTAAAATTTTTTTATCTTTTTTTTAAATAGTTTAAAACAAAAAAACGAAATGCTGTCTAAGATATCTACCAAATTCTATGTATCTTAACTAGCCCATTAAACTCTCTTGCTATATACATGGTTTATAACTGTCTTACTTTCTTAAGGGAGAGTTCCTTCACAGCACTTTTCCTTACCCATTTTTCTCACATACATGTTATTTCAGAAAAGTCTTAGGATGTTTTGGTATTTATTTTTAAAAATATATACCCAGATACTAAATACTTAGTTTAAACTGGTTAATATTAGCTATAAATTAAGATTTTTTGAAATTATATTACATTTATGTATATAGCTGCATGTGTGTTTGTATGTATATGTTTGTGTACATGTGAATATCAGATAACATCCTAGAGCAGTTGGTTCTTCCTTCCACTTTGTGAGTCACAGAAATTGAACTCAGATTGTCAAGTATAGTGGCAAGAACCTTACTCACTGTTTCATCTTACTTGCCTAAGATAACAATAACAAAAATTTTAAAATTAAATGAAAGGTTTCTTAGTAAAATTGAAAGCCATTAATTTTAATTATGTTTTTTAATTTAATTAATTAATTTTAATTATGTTTTAATTAATTTATTTTATGTATATGAGTACACTGTAGCTATCTTCAGACATACCAGAGAGTTCATTTGGTCACATTACAGAGGGCAATGAGTCACCATGTGGTTGTTGATAATTGAACTCAGGACCTCTAGAAGAGGAGGCAGTGCTCTTAACCTCTGAGCCATCTCTCCAGTCCCTTCTTACTATTTATTGATGAATTAATTATTTTAGCTACACGGTTAGGTCAAGTCAAGTATTAACAAATTTGCATTCAAATATCCCTAAATATTTCTTTCCAGATTAAAGTCTTGATTACTTTATAATATAAAGTATTTTTAACATGGGTTCTGCAAAGCTGCTCTGTGACCTATTTTCTATTTATGTGAAATTGTATACTATCAACACTTTCTTCTCTTTGGGTTCCTTGGAATGTCCACATAGTTAATCTTTATGTCAAAATGATGTAGCTGTCATCTGAAAATGAAAGGTGTATATCATATTTCTTTGGAGGATAATCTCTTTGTTTTATATCTGGTCTTTTTATTTTGGTTATCTTTCATAAATATAAAATAACTTATTGGGTCCTAAGTGCTTACTATGAGTAGATGTAATATAACATCTGACAGAGTAGAAATGGAAATGACAGTAAAACAAAACAAGAGGAGCAAAATTCTAGTTTTTATACTTTGCATTTTTTTCCTATTGATAAAATTATTTTGCTTGTCCCACAATTACCTTTTAAAAACAATACATACAGACTGTATACTGGGTTGCCACTGCTGCCATCATGCCAGCCTCATGAGTCTCAGTGAAGTGAGTGACTCTCCAGGATAGGAGAAAAGTCAATTTGGGAGCAGATTGAATCCAGTTGTATTCAGTTATTTGATAATAGCAGAACCCAACTAGGTGCAGTTTATAATTATGCATCATGGCTTCCATGGGAAAGACAGCAATTCCAGGGGAAAGCTGCCATTGTGGAGAAGTTTAGATAACTTCTAACATTCTGTTCCAGAAAATTTAGCATGGTATCATGGCACAGGACCATCAGCCTACACCAGATAGCTGCATCATCAGCATGGTTGTAGGCCAGCTTAAGGCTGATGAAGATCCCATCATGGGTTTCCACCAGATGTTTTTATTAAAGAACATCAACAATGCTTGGGTTTGTACCAATGACATGTTCAGGCTTGCCTTGCACAACTTTGACTGACCTTTTCCTGGACAGATAGTCATGCTGTTTCCTCCTCCCTCTTCCCAATCCTATCTCAGTCTTCCAAATGCTGCAAATACCATACACAAATGAGCAGGCCCAAGGTGAGAGTGGGTGCAGTGTGTTTCTGTCACCACGGTGTTGTGCATGATGTTTGGATGCTACATTAGTTGCATCTAACAGAAAAAGTTTGTGTTGTACCAGCGCATGCCTTGTAGAGACTTTACAAATGCAAAGATTGTCAGGTTTTGTTTTGATTTTGTTTTGTTTTTAAGCTACTGACAAGTTGCTCTAGTAACCCAAAGACGTGAAGGAGAAAGCAGCTACCTCACCAACCCAGATATTGATTTGTGCAGATGTTTTCAATGCCTCATGATACAATAAAACAACAAAAATTTTTTAACAGTTAAAAAAAAACAATAATTACATTTTAGCCTTTTTGTTGGTCTTTAGTATCCTACAATAAGTAACTTTTTGGTTTTAAGGGAAATCTGAAACATGTAAACTTCCTGGGAGCAAATGTCATGAATGGATTATAATAAGCTGAAAATACAAGCTGCTCCTCTCTATGTTGATGCAATTATTGTTCCTTTCTTTTGCAGTTTCTTCTTTGTGGCATATGTGGAATACTGTGCGCCAAAAAAAAGTCAGGACTTGTCGTAAGTTTTTGCATTATTTGAATAGTACACTGAAGGGTTGAAATATAAGCATTCTTGTTTTTTAATGAAGCTAATTTACAATTAAAGGAAAACTGGAAAGCAAATCATAGACTTATTGTTTAAAGAAAACTATCAAGATTATAAAATATAAAAAAGTCCCTGAAAAGCTCTGATATACTCTTTTAGCATATGACTATTCAACCTTTGATATTTGCTATATAGGGGATTTTGTGCAGTTTTCCACTTAGAGACTTAAAGGCAATCACCTGGGTCCTTCAAGGAACAAATAAAGGTAAAGCTTACTCTCTGAGAAATTAAACTGGTTAAATATAGATCTGTGCCTAGAGATTTATTTTAACTAAGAAGCTAATTTTGTAAAGCACCAAGACAGATGTGATGTTATGCTTACAGTTAATTCTTTAAGATATATTTATTTCATGTCTATTACTGTGAATACACATTTAATCTTTTTCAGATGACTATTTTATCATTACAGAGTATGCAACATGTTCCCTGTTAACTACACGCTGAAAAGTAGACTTCTTAAAATTTTAAGAGAGTTGAAAAGATATGGTTTATTTTACTGAGTACTATAGAAAATAACATAAACCTTTATAAATTGATAAACCAAATTGTACAAGAACCCTGGAGAATGTTCTTTGAGCTCAAAAAAAAGTTGTCCAATTACATCAGGTCCTAGAGTGAATGGGGACCTCCTTGTCATCCTCATCTTCCATCTTTCTCAAATTTCTTTCTTTGTGATCATTTCTATTGAGGAAAGGCAGATGAAGCATCCACTGTGACAGTCATGTATAACATGATTTTTAAACTTTTAAATAAAATGGGAATCTTTGGAAGAAAAAATTAAAAGAAGTAAAAAATTAATGGAAGTAATGGAAAGAGGAAGAGATGTGGTTTAATTTTAAGGCACTTTATGTCTTTATTGTCTTTCTAATTGAAAACTGTTATGTAAATGGTAGATGTAGTTACCATTAGCCTGTTACCTACCTGTATTTCACTAGTGTCAGATAGCCTCAAGAATGTTACAGTGTACATTAAATGTTTTACAACATGTCTTTTTTACTATATCTTTTCAGTTTAGAATCTCTTGTCTAATGTGATTTAAACTAGTATATGATTAAGAACCGGACACTAATTCTAATAATATTTTAGAATTCACAGGTGACAATATTCTACTAACACATATGAATGTAGTGACATTAATTATTACAGATATTGAGAATAACATTAATAAGAGACATGTTTATTTTAAAATAAGTATTTCATCTGCTTTTATGATAACATTCATTCCCTAGTTGAATGCTAGAATGTATAATCACTTAGCATTGTCTTCAAATTATTAAATATATACCCAAAATATATACCCAAGAAACTTCAAGGCAAGTGAGTATTATTTAAAATAGGATGTAACTAGTTTATTCTACTTAAATTTTGAAATACATTTTCCCACTAAATTTGATATTTTGATTTGGTAATCAATTTTCAATGCTATATTAAATTAAGTGTTAAAAGATTGAATTTCTCTATCATAAGGGCTTCAGCCCTGTTGATAAGTACCCTGATCTAACCACAATAAGTAAGGCAGAATTAAGTTGAATAAATGAAACAAGTAACTGTACTAATAAAAAGCTTTATTTAGTGCTGCTTTATACGTTCATTGTCTGGTTCTCACCTGGAACTTCATTCAAGGAAATTGCTTATGAAACTATTTGGATAAATATTTCCTCTCTCTACTCCTAAATCAGCCTAATTTCCCCAGACCCCTTTGACCATATCATGCTTATATGTTAAACTTTATTATACTCAAGTGTATTAACACAGAATCACTCATGTTATAGATTCTCCCTCACTTAGGGCCAGTGGGTATTGGATACTCAAAAAATAATAATTGTTGAGCTCAACTAACCACTGACAACAAACAATATTTTATAATGTAAAAATAAACACTACAGTAAGTTATAAAACTGTTTGCCTTAAAGAATTAGCACAACAGGTGAAATCAGTAGTGTCCAGGAAGACTTTCTGAAAAAGTTATGTTTATACTGTTAGGGGTCCAAAGAAAAAGCAAAATTACTTCTATAAAAAATATGTGTCTTTGAGATAAAGTGTGCATGGTATATCAATTAACAAGAAAGGTTTGGGTAGAAATAGTACAGTTGTCCAAGTACAAAGTTGTCCATGCCTGATGTGTAAGAGGCCTCATGTTTTGTCTCAAGAATTTTGATGAGGAGTGTAATTGGCTACTGTGTTCCAGAAAATAGAAATATGAATGAGTAATAAGTTAGTATAGCCTCATAAAAGATCTAGTAAATCCTATAATGTAATTTAGACCATTTGCCCAAAGCACATAAAGTTATTATGAAGCTCTTTAAATAGTCAACTAAATTTATTAAGTATTCAAAGAATTTTTACTACACAGAAAGCACAGGCTACCAAGGACCCTCTTTAGGTTGAGTTAACATCTTACCTTTATGAATAGAGAGACTCTTGTTAAGCCAATAGTAAGATCAACAGTAAAAAAAAAAAAAAGAAAAAAAAAAAAAACACTCAATGAAACAACACTGTAATAGTTCATGGTGGTGCAAGAGAGTAACAAAAAGATTTGAATGATGCTGGGCCAGATATATACAAGAGAGTAATGAGGGAAAAAAGATTAAGATAAATTTCCTAAGGTCACCTAGGCAGAAGCTTATGGATACTTGGATACATAAAGAAGACAACACAATGAAACTCAGTTTAAGTCAGAGAATCTGACCTGATCATCATGCATTCTTCTGAATTTTATTAGTGCTTTTTGCTCTAATACTATTATTATTGTATTATACAATATATTGTATAAATATTGTATAAATGTTATATTAGGAATCACACAGCCAATATTTGTTCCTAACACAACAACCATGCATAGAGGACACAGGTATTATTTTCATTTGAATCTAGCCAAAAGCTAAATTTGGTTTCCTTCAGAATCTCATAAGATTTATTAATTGGTTCCATTTTGGAAGTTTTATGATATACTTCATCCACTGTATTTCAAACTGAATAGAGTCTCTACTGACAGGCAAACCTGTCCTACCTTCTTATAAACAAAGAAAACATTCTTTTCTTTGCAGGTTCACCATCCTTGGCCTGCAGCAACATGAGGCTCTATGTTCTAGACACCTTAACCTTATCAGCTTTAACTCTCTTTTCTTCTTTTTTTCTCAGATGATCCTCTTTTCAGCCTGCTGCATCTGTGGACTCATTGGAGGCATCCTGAATTTTCAGTTTCTTCGGGCTGTCACAAATAAGACCTCACCCCTGTACCCACTGCATCTTGCTTCCATGTCTTTGGCATGTATCGGCATTGGGGGCTGCACTGTCTCTTCTTGGCTCACTTGTCGTCTAGCAAGCTATGAGCAAAGGAGGATGTTCTCAGAAAGGGAACATTCCCTGCATCACTCTCATGAAATGGCTGAGAAAGTAAGTTTTTTTTTTTCATTTTTCCTCACACCGCTGCTATGCAATGAGCACTACAATCTAGGTGAATCACTTTGCAAGCTTACATGACAATTTGTGGGATCTGATTTTGTAATTTTGACCCTAATATATTAAGAACAGGGGATTTCAATTAGTTTTCTCTGCAATTCATAAGCCCAGTTATTTTCAACAGAATTTTGTAGCCTCTGTCTATTTGAAACCATAGTTCCTAAAATAGCATTTTATAAAATATTAAGCACCTTATAAATATGTATTTTTATGTATTATACTGAGGAAAAACATAAACTAAATACAGCCTCCACTCAATAATGCCAGCTTTAGAAATCACATGAATTCTCTTTTCCAGTACATTCTTTCTGCTTATAAGTAGATGCATTTGATTATGTAAATTGGATCCTGAAGCATAAAAGAGGCTCTTTAGTGAGATGACAAAAAGCCTTGTCCATCAGTGCAGATATTACAAGCCATATAAATCTTTATTGAATTCTCATTTAAACTTCATGCATATTTCCATAGCTTTGCTTGTATTTTACAAAATGCTGCCTGCATAATTATTTCATCAAACCTATCAAAACAGAAAGTTATATTAGTTTCATTAAAGAGCAAACAGTATAGAAAGATCTGTGTGTATTCCTATTAACATTTGATACATATTTTTAAATTCATTTCTTATTACTTCATCTATTCAGACAAAGATAAACATCTGTAAAACTAACTCACTAAGATAATGGGCAAATTACATTTTGATTTATTTCTTGAAAATAAAATAGTACAATCATAGCATAAGAGAAATAGTAACAAAAGTTATACATATCTTTATCGTGTTATTTTCAAGTTAATAAGTATTTATTTTGTAGTTCATCTGTATTTATTTTGAATACTATCTATACATATAGAGAATAGATTCTCATTAATTTCTTCAAGGGAGCAATTGTGATCAGATTGTACATGTCATTCAAAATAAAAGAACTGGCATTATAAATAGAAGAACTTATTAGTTTTAAAGTAGTAGTAGGTCATTAAAAATAGAAGATTATTGCTTATTGTGATAGCAGCTCCTTTATATTCTGTTTTTATGCTGGTGTTATTTAGCTTTTCTTTGCATGTGTTTCTTCAATATTTATTGTATAATTGTTATATTTACATTAGAGATTGAGGGCTATTGAAATAACCGACTTGCCCAGCTGCCCGGTGGTGCCCCCGACACCAGAGTTACCTACAAGGTACGCTGACTTCTAGGGAGTTACCATATTGTAATGTTGCTATAGGAAGCACTGCCTCTATTAAAAAGCCATGGTATCCTTGGATCAGTCTGGACTGATGCTGTGTGCCCCTCAAAGTATCACTTTCAGAAGGGCTACTCTGAGGAGCAAGCATAAATCTACATGGCAAAATTGTACAGCTTCAAAGTTGGTTGAGTATTTCAAATATTCAGCCTGCCTCTAAGCATCCAAGTGCAGTTCTGCTTGGATGATTCACTATTCCCTTTATTCTCTGTTGCATCACAATTCTGACTCAGTATCATCATTCACAGATGAGACTTTTGCTTTTAATAATAGATGAGTCTGGATAAAGACAAACTGTATTTCTATCATGCCAAAATTACATGAACAGATAGGCAAAGTTTAACATTAATATAGTTAAATGTCTTTATAGATTTTTTCCTTTGGCAAAATTATCTGATATACTACATTTCCAATTCATTTCACGTATTTTCAGTTGTTAACAATAAATATTCAAGGCTCTCAGTTTGGCCAAAGAGAATAACTGGAAATGCAGAAAGTGACATTTGCAGTCCATTTAAAAGAAATATATTTATTTATAAATATCCAAGTATGCTCTTGTCCAAATTAGGAGTATAGCCTTATTAAATTGGAAATGCCAATTTGCAAATGAAATGATGAGACTCATCCATTTAAAACTAACTTTCACTATTATTTTCTAGTGATAATTTTAATGTGTCTGTGATTGAATGAATTTCGTTAAGAATATTCTTTGAACTTATAAGATTTTTAAAGGACATTTTTTCTTAAAATCTTATAAAATAAATTGATACTTTAGTTTTATGAGTTTTAGACATTTTTAATTTGAAGTCTTTTTAAGGAGAAGAAAAAGCCCCTGAGATTCTTATTTTTATGTACTTTCTAAGAAGTTTTCTTTCTCTTCTAACAGGATAAATAAAATGTGCTTCATGAAATTTTATAATAATTTGGGGAATTGAGATGGGTTAATTTTTATGTCAATCACTTTCTATCATCATAAACTTAACAACAGCCCAATTATCCAACATTTTCAGTCCTGCTTTCACTGTGTTCATTCTTAGAAGTTTCTCCAACACAAAAAGAAGATAGGAATGAGCAGCAAGCAGAAGACTAAGAAAGCAGCTTCACTTGAAATGTTTTTGCTGCCCTTTTGAAAGTCAGCTTCTTGAAATGTAGAATTGTCAATCTTGCATAATAGAAAAATTTACTAATATACTATCTATAATACATGTACTTTGATAAATATTAACTGGCCTCTGAACTCATGACATCCCATTGTGCAATGAAAGGCTTAAGAGCATAAACACAGGACCTGGAAATGTGACCTAGATGGTAAAGTTGTTGCCTAGTCTCTTGAGCATCTTTAGACCAGGCATAGTGGTAATTTTCTGAGTTTCTAAAACTCAGAAGGTGGAAACAAGAGAAACAGAAGTTCAAGGCCATTCTTAGATATATAGTATGTGTCTAACAAGCCTGGGCTTTATTAAAAAAAAAACTCTCAAAATAAAACCAGTCAATAAGCTGTATAAATTTGAATCATCTAAGATTTATTTCAGTATTTTATATAGTAATAAATGAGACTTTTATGTTACTTTTTTATATTTGTATATTTCTCTGAGTTCTTTTAAAACATGCTCCAAGTTTTCATTGTTTCTTTTTTTAACTGTGTGACAGTGTCATTATAAACAATTTTTCTGGCTAGCCATGATGGTTTACATCTAGAATTTTAACACTCACATGTCTGAAGCAGAATTTCAAGTTTGAAGCAACTCTGAGCTACTCATATTTAGTGCCAACCTGGGCTATATCTGGAGAACCTGTTGAAAAAATAAATAAAGCTTAAACACAATAAGCATCTTTCTCACTGAAACATAAATGTCCCTTGGTTCTTTATAAACACCTGTAAAATGTGTTGGCACATTGTTCATGTTCTTGACAGAAGAGCTTGGGTATTGAAAAAACCTGGCCACCTAGGTATCTTTTTTTATTTTTTTTAAGGTTAGTTCCTTCTATAACAGAGTTGAAGAAGGGGGGCAGGGATTGAACATATGGATAGAGTCTCCCAACCTAGACTGTCACCTAAATGTTTTCATGTGCTACAAGATGCCATGAAATTTCATTGCTTAAATCACAGCAACAGTACCTACTCTTGTCCCCCCCCTCCAAAATGGTTTACAGTGGCCTGTAATTTTTTGGGTTTCTATTAGGCATATCAATGTCTTATTCTAAAAGTGAGTTTTAATTCATTCATTTTATTTTGCTAACAGGAAATGACAGACAACATGAGCAATGGAGCACCACAACTGATATTTAACGGACGAGTACAATCAATGTTTTAAAGAACTGAACATTTTTCAGTTTGTTCAAGAGGCAGGAGAAGTTGAAGGCCTGGAAGCAGCAGTTAAAATGGTTCTTGAATTTGATGTTACTTCTCCTGGGCATCCACTAACATTATTCCTTCTCAATTTGGCCTCACGCACCCTCTAGCCTTTTCTAGATGGTATAAACTTTCCAGAAATGTAACTTAGTCATTTCAGCAGACTGACAAATTGTTCTGAAGAAGATTTTTACAAAAATAAATGGAAATAGCAGTGATTAATACTGTACACAAATGCCATTTGACTAGCATGAGCTTTAGAATTGTAATTGCTTATTTTATTAATAATTCAAAAGTAAACACATCACGAATTAACAATAACTTATTGATGTCTTTGTTTTGAAAGACAAATGACTTCAAGTACATTAAAAATCAAGACCTCGGCAATGCCTTGTTGCAACAACATTGTAATTAATTTCAATTTGTGAATGAACTGTATTTCATAATTTATTTGTAAATTACAAAAAACTAAAGCTTGAAAGGTGATTTTTAGTGAGAGAAAGAATATTAATCTGTATGATATTTTTGCACTTTTGAACAAGTGAATATTATATAAGAAAAATAAATATGTTTTCATTATGCTGTGCAAATTGATCTTCATGTTCATAAATGAGTTTAAGAATAAAGTATTGTGTATACATAGGTGTATATATACTGTAAATACAGAAAATACACACAGAATATATTTATAGCTATATGAATGTAAATAGGTAATAGGGAAAAATTGTGATGGTATGAGGTTATTACAGTAGCTATGAGAAGGCCATTGCTCAAAGCTTTCTAAGCCCGCAATGTCACATATTTCATTTTTATTCTATTTCTTCATTTTCTCTTCTTCTGAAATCTATTATGTGGTAAGCAAGCAATGTAGTTGATACATGTAGAGAGGAGTGACTTGAATGTTGAAGCATGAATGTGAACTACTTATTGTTGGTATTTTGCTGTGTTTATGGTGTTTATGTAAGTCATTGTTAATATTGATTAATAAGTATAATTTCAATCATATAAATCCTATTTCTACACAAAATTATTATCTAAGATTATTCCTGATATGTTTACTTTATATAACTTTAAGCCAAATTAAGCTCTGTAATTGGGAAGTGGTAAGCTAGGTGAACTTAACACTACCTTTGATATACTTTAGGTGTTTTATCTCCTTTGATGATTAATATTTTCATGTATTGGAAAGTATATATTCAAGGTATCTGAAGGAGTTCTCAGTATAAGCAATTTAAAAGATAAACTACATTCACATAGCTAGAGCCAATTCTTCTCTTCCACAGTGTAATATTACAATAACAACCAAGAATATGTATGAAAGATCAAACATCATAGACTCAAGATATTTATGAAAATTAATCTCTGATAATATACAAATTGATATTTTTAAATAAGTAACATTGCTCTTTGTTATTAACTAAGCAAATTTCAACTCATTTTTCTGAGTTACTCAATCACAGTTAAATCAATATATTTCATGCTCAGTATGAGAGCACCTTATAGTCACAAGCAAGACAAGTGTTTTCGTTGGGCTAACAAAACAGCAATAATTTGGTATAAGGTTCCATGAGCCTTTGACAATGTCATCATTAAACTTGTTGTGGTGAATTCCTTAGAAAATTCTAGCTGAACAGAAATAAATGACCTCTGCTTATTTTTGGTTATAGTTTTGAACTTTTCCTCACTCATTTGTTTACTTAATTCATTGTTTGGTATGTTACAAATAGTGTCCATAGAGTTGATCTCAAATAGTGAATCATCACCATTACTACTCATTTCATGCTACACATAGGCATGATATTTGCCACTAAATATACAAACTGTAAACATGTATAAATCTCACATATATATGGTTATACTAAATTTATGCTGAATGTGGCTTAATCTTTAAGGAAGAAACCACTGACTTTAATTATGGCAGCATTTCTCTATAGGCAAGTAAAATACAGAATTAGAATACATCAACACATTTAATGACTTTTGGTTTTATTTATAAAAACACAATAAATAACAAAGTAGACTATCACTTCTTTGAAACAGTTAAAAAGTGATTCAATCACTACAGTTATCTGAATAGTTCACTCTGTGTGTGTGTGTGTGTGTGTGTGTGTGTGTGTGTGTGTGTGTGTGTGTAACTATTTCAACCTTGTACTTTCTTAACTCAAATTGAAGTAGCTTACTTAAGGTATAGGTGATTCTTGAGATAAGTGGGGAAGGTTAAGAAGACATTATTCAGATAATTAAAATTTTAATTTTGACAACAAATTGACAAAGAATAAAAAACATGAGTGCCTACATCACAGTTTTAGTTTACATCTACCCTTGAGGAAATACGTGATATTAAATTGGAAAACATATGTGAAACTGGTGTGGAATATATTTTAAATGCAAAAAGATAAAAGCTTTCACTTCTAGGAAATTTTAAGATATATTTATATGTGTATATATGTG
This sequence comes from Micromys minutus, assembly GCF_963924665.1. NCBI lineage: Eukaryota > Metazoa > Chordata > Mammalia > Rodentia > Muridae > Micromys > Micromys minutus. The sequence continues at coordinate 261,304,050 of NC_137969.1, forward strand.
TCATATACACACATCTGTTTTGAAGTGGAACATTGTATGATGACTCTTGATGTTTATGTAATAAAACCATATGCTTTGAAGTATATGTGCCTTACTCTTTTTATGGTATAGAAAAATGGCTTCAATAAATGTGCAAAGAAACTGTTATTCTGGCACAAAGAGGCAGATTGATTCCTCCTGTTTAAGAAGGGAGTCGGAAGCAGAGAATTATTAAAATCTGAAAGGTGATTATTTTACATAGAAAAGACTAGAAAATGTTCTAATGCAGAGATGTTGAAGACAATAAAGATACAGAAAAAATGAAAATAATAAGGTAAAATTCCCACAATTCAGCAGGAAATAAGGTAAATATCATCTGGAGCAATGATCAAGATTATAAATTTTACAAATTAAATGATATTTAAGAGAATTCTGATGTCCAACCTAAATTTCACAAATCATTTGCCATTAGTATTTGGGATGGCTAATTACTTGTTGCAGATACTGTTCTGTATATTTCAAGTCAAGTAGAGTTTTAATTGCATGTGTTTTAAATGGCATAAAATGTATCAATTATTTTCACAAACAAACAATATCTTTACAGATATTAATATTTTTCTAATCCAGGTAATATTACCCAATTTAGAACCATGAAGAAAACCCTTGAACATCATCTTCTGCAGCCAATTTTAATGCTGTCCACAATTCCAGAACAGACTAAGCTAAGGCCACACACTCACTGTTCTAAGGTATCATGTTTTAGGTCTTCAGTGTCTTCCTTAGTTTTTTACAGGTTGTTTCCCTGTCAACCAACAATCAAGTAGAACTTCTATATGGAACAAATACATTCACAGACTGAGGTGGGGAAAAGCTGGTGAATATAGTGGTTGGCCTACCATGGCAAAGCTTGTTTTAGAGGATACATTTTTTCCTTTAAATATCTACTTACATAAAAATTACACTGACTCACTAATATTAAACTTTATCAGGTAAAATGAGCTGTTGCTTAGCTCCTGTTCCTGAAGAACTTTCCCCCTTTTTCTCCTATGCTCAGTAATGCATTTTTGTGCTTGGGTAGGTGAAAATAATGCTACTGTGCTTTTCACTTTTGTCCTCAACTCAAAATTTGCACATTTTATACTGTATATCCTTATGTTTTTAAGGATTATTTAGCAAACATATTTCAGAAACTTAGGAAGACTATCTTGAGCTTCATTTTGTTAGAACAATGTTTTCAAATAGAATTTCGGAACTTGGCATCACTCACATTTTTTTCTTTAAGTAATCATCTTTCTGAAAACATATGTAATATTTTTGCTTGAATTTCTTGACTTCCAAGAAATTCAGTTACTCCAAGTCCATAAATCACAAGTGGTCAGTTATTTATCACAGAGGAAACCAATTCAGATTGTATGCCTAATAAAAGCATACAGAGTCCCTTTGCCAGAACTTCACATTGAATACATGTGTCTTCTAGAAATTTATTTTCCATTGTGTTGTTAAAAATATGAAAATTGTTTCAAGACAATAATAGTTCAATATTATGCTTATTATGGTAAAAATAGACCCATTCATTTTATCCCTAGAACCTTTGTATAGTTGGAATTCTTAAAAGACGAAGGGGTATTTTTATTCTTTTTTACATCAATTAAAAATTACTGATTTTAAAGTTGTGCTTCATTTTTAGCTAAAGGACTAACTTCCTATTCACCCCATGTATTTCAAGCCTTTTCCCAAATTCACCAACATTTTGCTACTGAGAATCTCCAAGACGTCTCTAGATCTTCACAGAAAAATCTAAAGTATCAGCAAAGTATTTGGATAACTATAAGAAATCAACACTTAATAACTATTCCTTGCTCTTGGTTCTCTTCAACACACCAGAATACTAGTTTTCAAACATTCCATATTGTCCATGGAACCGTTGAATGAAATTGTGTCAAAGAAAGAAAGCAGCCAACACCATCATGCATAGCTTTACTGGCAAACACTTGCCCTCACTCTAGACTATAAATTAGCTCAGGAATGACAAAACACCTGCCTTGGTTAGATTTTGTCAACTTGACACTTTCTGGGAAGAGGAACTGGAGTTGAGAAGATTCCTCCATCCAATTGCCTTCAGGCAACTCTGCAAGGCATTTTCTTGAAAACTGCTTGATGTGCAATGATTTGCCTAACTAGGGGTAGTATCACCCCTTCACAGGTAGTCTTAAATGGTATTTAAAGAAGCAAGCTGTGTGAGCTGCACCTCTTGGTCCAAGTCTTCTTTTGCCTGTTTACACATCGGATTCTGAACTTTGCCAAGGCTCAACTCTGGCAGTCCATTATCATCATGGCTCCAAATATGGCAGTATTTATGCAGATATGCTGCTAGAGAAGGAACTGAGAGTTCTATACCTTGATCCAAAGACAACAGAAGGAGACTGTGCCATATTGGGTGTAGCTTGAGTATATATCACCTCAAAGTCACCCTTCACAGTAACACATTTTCTCCAATAATGCACTTCAACAAAGTCATATCTTCTAATATTTGCCACTACCTATGAGCCAAGCATGCACACATATGAGTCTATGAGACCATTTCTATTCAAAGCACCACACCCCCACTCCAACCTCTTCACTCTGAGAACTCATGATTGTTTATCAGAACTCCATACTCCAGAGTTAGGAAGTGAAATCTAGTTTTAGTCAGGGGACCAGCACCAGCAAGCTACAAAAGTAGCTTCAACAATGTCAGTCACCTTGCCAACAGACATTTGTTTAAATTTAAAGTAAGAATTTAAGGATGGTCTTCAAACGACTAAAAGAGAACAGTTTTATCTATTACAAGCAAAGTAGATAAAAAACCTAGGAGGACTTTGTAAACAGGTTGTAGCTGCAGGTTCAAAACTCAAGTATGATCATCTTTCCAGGTTTTAGTAATAATAAATTTAGGTCTATAAACTATTACTGATAACTCATTTTATGATATAATTATTCCTTTACATATCAGATATATTCATTTCTGTGCCCCTTTTAGAGCCCGGGTTTGGCCTATTTAACTGCTAAAAGAATATCAGAAGAAAGGTTTTTTTCAAACCAGAACTAATAGTGTCCATAAAGTGCTAGAACTAGTATTTTGCTAAGTGAGAGGAATTATAAGAAGTGTGAAGAGAAAGTGATACAAAGCAGCACATTTACTTTCACTCACACATTGGTCTACTTAACTCAAATTAGGCCATTTTTCATGAATTGTGGCATTCAAGATATGGTAATAACAAATGTGATCTTTCGGTTATTTGCTGTCTTTTGAATTTCAGCATGCCACCATTGTGGCTGCTGAGCAACTGGAGTAAGAACATCTTGTGCCTGTATAAAGGGTATTTAAAATTATTAGTAAGGAGCTTTGCTGGTAACATCAGAGAAAGCTGTATATGAAATGGATCCTGTATAATTCCATTTTTATCTATTTTCTTCTTAAAACGTTCCAGTTCAATTCTTTGGAATATTTAATGTCAAAGGCCTTTGGATTTACACCCACACCGAATCTGCAGTCAGCAAATAGCTCATTAAATTGCAGCCATAAAGCCATCTTCAAAAATGTTAAAATAATATCCTATTTTTGTTCTGCCTGGAGCTGAAGAAAGATGGAAGTAAATGAGATTTCCATAAGCACCTGTGTAAGTGTTAAGGGCATTTATATATACATATCACTCAGATTTTAAAAAGCTGAAAAGGGGGTTTGAAACTTACTTCTAGTAAGGGTAGATTATAAAGGAAATAAGGCCTTAGAAGTCATATCAAGTGAGCGTAATTTTCATTAAAAGACAGCAAATTCTAAAAAAATACATCCTATCTTTCATTGTAGCCACACCCCTTTGATACATCTTTATTTTAATTCTTCCAAAACTTAAGAAAGGATGAAAGGATGAAAGAAAGAAAAAGAAAGAAAAAAAGAAAGAAGGAAGGAAGGAAGGAAGGAAGGAAGGAAGGAAAGAAAGAATAAAGGGCCCACAGTTACTTGCATGCACACTTACACACATAGTTCACATCAAATGTTTTATTTCTATTCTCTCTCATCTTCTAGCCTTCCTCATAATGACTGACAGATAACTACTTACAAACTCATGCAGATACCTGGATCTCAATGTTGTCATGGTTTTTCAATCTAATGTCACTATAAACTATATCTCTCCTGTCTCCTGTCTCCTGTCTCCTGTCTCCTCTCCCCTCTCCCCTCTCTCCTCTCCCCCCTCCCCCACCT